>NW_025176237.1:0-2000 GCF_004010195.1 Chiloscyllium plagiosum | reverse complement strand
CCTAAAATTCAATTTAAATATTGAATTTAGTTAAAACAAATTCTTCAGAATTACCTAATTTAAAATAGATTTTCTAAACTTCTACACAATATTGTGCCTCTATGCTTATTAAATGTTACTTGTACATTATTTTGACACTTTAAAGGTTGAATGTCTGAAATTCAGTATATACTGAATTTTGTCGACCGAGCAGAATGCATGTATTTGTACCTTTAAAGATGTATGTCATGCAGAATAGATAAATTAACAAATGATCAATTTTAACTTTCACAATTTCTATTAGTAAATAAATTTAGGTACACTGGCACTCATGTCGTACTTTACATATATATTAAAAAAACTGTTTTCATGGGCAGAATCAGACTGCACATTGCTAAAAGCAAAATAAAATTTTTCACATGGACTTACCTCATTAATACAGCCAATGATCCCAAAAATCTTGGCAATTTGACCCAACAGATTTGGGTAATTTTTGGCAATTTCCTTCAGATTTTCAATGGAATTATCAAGGATAGATTGATTGAAAGCCACAAGGTCCACCAACATACTTATGACGTAGTCACTATAAATGGGTTCTTTCAGCTGTGTAATCAAGGTTGGAATGGATTCATTTAAGACCTAAGGAACAGGAGGAAAATAGAATAATAATACATTTTCATCACAGTTTTCTGATGTATCAAAAAAGTAACTAATTCTATTTGCAACTATATAAGAGGAGTAGCTTTTGGGCAGTTATTCAGGATTTGTCATCCTGATAACTGTAACGTTGCTCTGATACTGATAAAGGCCACAGGAAACCATTAAAGTACCTGTCTAGCAGAAAGACCAGCAGGATGGAGGGAAGACAAATATTTAGGTCGACCTCAAAGGTCACTCAAACATAAGACTAGATTCTTGACAACCTCTTCCTGTCCTGCCTACAACTTAGTTTCCCAACTACATTCGTATTGTCAAGAAGTGTGGACAATTTAGAATGGGGAACAATGAGTAAGCCATTGCTAGGGACCATAATAAAGCTGAAACTTTATTGCTGATTCTTCCAGTGGCAAACTACTTAGAATTGTTTCAGAAGTTGCAATAAAAATATGTTAATGTATAACAATTAATTATGTTAATTATGTTAATTGTTATGATTAGATTAGATTAGATTCCCTACAGTGTGGAAACAGGCCGTTCGGCTCAACAAGTCCACACTGACGCTCCAAAGAGTAACCCACCACGACACATTTCCCTCTGACTAATGCACCTAACACTATGGGCAGTTTAGCATGGCCAGTTCACCTGACCTGCACATCTTTGTACTGTGGAAGAAAACCAGAGCACCTGGAGGACAGCCACACAGACACGGGGAGAATGTGCAAACTCCATACAGACAGTTGTTGTGAGGCAGCAGTGCTAACCACTGAGCCACGGTGCTACCCCAAAAGGATAAAATAACATTAAATTAAATTACAATCCACTAAAATTAAATTACACTACATTGCAGTATATTACATTACAACACTCACCGCACCTCCATCAGGGCTCCAGTCCATGGGAGCAACACTTATTATACCCGTATTTATTAGGTCTGCCCACACTGGGGTATCCGGACCACCATATATGGCCCTCGTGGCTATATAAAGGCCCTAATCAGTACTGCTGACAGATCCATGTCTATATAATTTAGGAAGGGTCGCCAAGTCTTATAAAATTGCTCCATTTGGTGGCACACCATACTTGTCAGGTAATCTTGATGGATGTGCTCCATCACAAGTCTGTGCCACCCTGTAAGACCTGAATGCTTTTCTGATATCCAAATCATTAGGATGTTTTTCCTTGCACATTGTGTAAGAATATTGAATAACTTCTTCCCATGCTCACCCAAACAGGGAAGATTCAGTAGTCCCAAAAGGAAGGACACCGGATCCTCCCTAACTTCCATTCCCAGGATCCTCTCCAGCTCATTCACTATATCCCCCCTCCCCCAATATCTGTGGATCTCTCACTATCACAAATGA
>NW_025176236.1:0-2000 GCF_004010195.1 Chiloscyllium plagiosum | reverse complement strand
CAGTTTTACAAGCCTTAAACTCCCTTCTTTATCTCTCAGCCACACGTCAACAAAGCAAGTAGGATATGGAGAAACACTTTGTAGCCCAAAACACTTTGTGCAGCCCTCACTTTCTCTCAAAACACTTTGTAGCCAAATGAGCATTTTTAAAGCATGGCAACTGTTGTAATGTAAGAAATGTGACAGCCAATATGCACAAGGCAAGATCCCAGCTGAGAGATTAACCCACTGAATTTTCTGCCATTACTTCTTCATGGAAAAAGGTTTTGCTTCCCAGTGCCACTACTGTATAAGCAGGGTTACAGTACGAAATAATGACAGGCCAGATCCAATGAGATCCCCTCACAGCACAGTACAGCAATCTGTGAAAAATCCAACTCGCATGTGGACAGTTTCTGTGCTTCAAAATGATCCTATGCAGTCAGCTTGTGACAAAGTTAAAAATGTGAAAGCAGCCTGAGAATGTATTAAACTTTAATCCCAAAGTTTTAAAGGTTCACATTGTACTCATTGCAGTTACGCTAGAGTTAGTTCCAGAAATTGAGCAATAGGATATTTAACTCTAAAGCAACAGGAAATGAAAATGTAGTGACAATGGGTATTCAAAGCTGTACCATTCAACTTCAGATCCTGCATAGGTCCACTGCAGAAACCACATGGAATGCATGTGAAATCTGTCACATAATTGATCTTTATGGCTTTAGATGGAGTTTCAGGAGGAAACCAGCAACTTATTGATCCAACCACTGTTAGTACTTCAATAGAAACCATTTCATTTTGAACCATGGTCATTTGCACATAATCATGTTTTCAGATCTATAAATAGTTTATTACAATACATCTGGGTTGATCATGCTATTTCAAATTGCAATATGTTACAATATGTTCATACATCTTCTTTAAAATTTTATTTGTGAATTTATAGTTCATTCTAATCAACAATTGTCAAGGTTTGTCAAATGTGATGATACTTAAATTACAATTTTGCTTTCATAAATCATATTTGTTTCACTCAAACAATTGAAATTGTACTTATTTTTGCCCGAAACGTGATTTCGCTGCTCCTTGGATGCTGCCTGAACTGCTGTGCTCTTCCAGCACCACTAATCCAGAATCCTCTATCTATAAAAGCTGACTGTCTCTTTACATGAGATTCCTTACAGTGTGGAAACAGACCCTTTGGCCCAACAAGTTCACAATGACCTTCCAAAGAGTAACCCACCCAGACCCATTCCCCTACATTTACCCCTGACTAATACACCTAACACTATGGGCAATTTAGCATGGCCAATTCACCGCATCTGCGCATCTTTGTATTGTGGGAGGAAACTGGAACACCCAGAGGAAACCCACACAGACATAGGGAACATGTGCAAACTTCACACAGACAGCGACCCAAGGCTGGAATCGGACCCAGATCCCTGGTGCTGTGAGGCTGCAGTGCTAACCACTGAGCCACCGTGCCACCCTTTGTGTAGTTTAGGTGCATTCGTCAGTGGTAAATGTAAACAAACAGGGTAGGGGAATGGGTCTGGGTGTGTTACTCTTTGGAAGGTTGGTGTGTACTTGTTGGGCTAAAAGGTCTGTTTCCACATTTTAGGGATTCTATAATGATCATCTATGAAATAATTTCTACTTATTCATCATACGGTTAAAGTCTTGAAAATGACTGTATGTCAGAGAACTGTTGCTGAACATTTAATTTCCTTTTATAATTTTAAAAACATATGTCTGTACTTTGTAATGCAATAGGTTGATGTCAAGGACACAAAATAATAAAGACATATGGTCCATATATTTGTCTGCAGTAACTCACAGATTGAGTGAGGCTACTGAGTAACCATAAAATGTAAAATTTATTAAAGTCTCAAACTGTGGTCGCAAAGCAGATTTAAAGCACGTGAAAGCAACAAAATAGATCTTTCTCCTTCCTGGGATCCCAGCTTGTTAAGGTCTCACCTCTTTCTCAACAGCCTGATTAATCCCTGCAGTGACAATAA
>NW_025176235.1:0-2000 GCF_004010195.1 Chiloscyllium plagiosum | reverse complement strand
ACAGAAACACAATCCAATATTTTATTGTACACACGAGCTGATATTGTAGTGTGCAGCAACAGAATCTGATATTGTAATGTACAGCAACACACTCGGATTTTATAGTGTATAGTGACACACTCTGAATTTGTAGTTTAGAGCAACAACTCCAATATTGCAGTATACAGCGAGACACACTGATATTGTGCTAAACACTCTGATATTGTAGTGTGCAACAACACACTCTGATATAGTAGTGTACAGCAACACACTCCGCTATTGTAGTCTACAGCAACTCCGATATTGTAGTGTACAGCAACACACTCCGATATTGTAGTGTGTAGAAAGACACTCCGATATTGTAGTGTACAGCAACACACTCTTATATTGTAGTGTACAGCAAAAAAGTCTGATATTGTAGTGTACAGCAACACACTCTGGTATTGTAGTGTACAGCAACACACTCCAATATTGTAGTGTACAGCAACACACTCAGATATTGACGTGTACGGCAACACACTCTGTTATTGTAGTGTACAGCAACACACTTCGATATCGTAGTGTACAGCAACATATTCTGATATTGTAGTGTACAGCAACACACTCTGATATTGTAATGTACAGCGACACACTCTGTTATTGCAATGTACAGCAACACACTCTGATCTTGTCATGTACAGCAATACACTCTGACATTGTATTATACAGCAACACACTCCGATATTGTCGTGTACAGCAACACACTCTGGAATAGTAGTGTACAGCAACACACTCTGTTATTATAGTGTACAGCAACACACTTCGATATCGTAGTGTACAGCAACATATTCTGATATTGTCATGCACAGCAATACACTCTGACATTGTATTATACAGCAACACACTCTGATATGGAGTGTACAGCAACACACTCTGATATAGTAGTGTACAGACCCTTCCTTGTGGCACTCCACTGGTCACAGGCCTCCAGGCTGAAAAACAACCCTCCACCACCACCCTCTGTCTTCTACTTTTGAGCCAGTTCCATATCCAAATGGCTAGTTCTCCATGTATTCCGTGAGATCTAACCTTGCTAACCAGTGTCCCATGGGGAAACTTGTCGAACGCCCTATTGAAGTCCATATAGATCACATCTACCGTTCTGCCCTCATCAATCCTCTTTATTACTTCTTTCAAAAACCTCAATCAAGTTTGTGAGACATGATTTCCCACGCACAAAGCCATGTTGACTATCCCTAATCAGTCCTTGCCTTTCCAAATACATGTACATCCTGTCCCGCAGGATTCCCTCCAATTACTTGGTGGGCGGCACGGTGGCACAGTGGTTAGCACTGCTGCCTCACAGCGCCAGAGACCAGGGTTCAATTCCCACCTCAGGCGACTCTCTGTGTGGAGTTTGCACATTCTCCCCATGTCTGCGTGGGTTTCCTCCGGGTGCTCCGGTTTCCTCCCACAATCCAAAAATGTGCAGGTTAGGTGAATTGGCCATGCTGAATTGCCTGTAGTGTTAGGTGAAGGGGTAAATGTAGGCGAATGGGTCTGGGTGTGTTACGCTTCGGCGGGTCGGTGTGGACTTGTTGGGCCGAAGGGCCTGTTTCCACACTGTAAGTAATCTAATCTAATCTAGCCCACCACCGATGTCAGGCTCACTGGTCTATATGCATTTACCATTACCAGAGAAAGTAATGCCCAGAAAGTAACTGAGGACAACTTTGTGAAGCCATCATCTATTCATGTTCATTGAAATACAGGACAAACTTATCAAAAAAAAGTATTAAGATGATACATTATTAACATGCACAAAACTGCCTCATCTGCACATTGGACAAGAGTTAGGGGTCCTACATCCAAACCAGGGATCCTGATTACCTGTAGAAATGCGCTATGAGCCTAAATTCAACAACACCATAAAACGTAATGGAACAACATTGTGGAGAAACAGAGGTCAACTCAAGGAACTGTTTAACAGTATAATATCCAGCACAGCAGTTGTGCAAAGAAAACAATCGAAGAAATTTGGA
>NW_025176234.1:0-2000 GCF_004010195.1 Chiloscyllium plagiosum | reverse complement strand
AAAAAAACTGAACCATGAATGAAAGCATTCTAAAAGCATTTTTAACGAAACTGTCGATATGTGACACGACTTCCAAAGTCCATTCCGGGACCTATTCACCTGTCTATTATGCAGCAGTATTCAAGATAGTACTTGTAATTGTACAAGTGCTACATCCCTTGATTTTCCAAAATGCAGCGCCTTACATTGATCCAAGTTAAACGCTCTCTGCCATTCCTTGGATCATATAACTGAATTATGAATGTCTCTTTTAATCTTAGATGACCTTAAATAACCTTATTTTCTGTCTTCTGAACCACCATTGAGAATTATAGAGTCCCGAAGCACAGAAACAGGCCGTTTGGCCCAAACTGGTTCATTCTGATTATAATGCATTAACCGCATTTCTCGGCATTTGGCCAATATCATTCTCATCCTCTCCTTTCCATGAATTTCTCCAAAAGCCGTTTAAATGTTCGTTAGGTACAGAAAAAAACCTTCTGCTGTCCTCTCATTTTATGCAGACCGCTGATTTTGGTGTCAACTACAAACTGACGACCTCTGCCTTCCATATTGTCATGTAAAACGTTTGCATATGTCAGAAACAAAGGTGCCAGCACTGATACCTGTGGAAGTCTGCTGCTCATCGGCCGCCAGTCTGAAAAACAACCAGCCAAAACCTCACCCTTTCTCTTGTTGTTAAATTAATTTTGTACCCAATTCGCAGGCTTGCTGTGAACCCCATGTGATCTAAATTAACTCATTAGTCTTTCATGCAGAATCTTGTCAAACGCTTTCCTGAAGCCGAAGTAAGCAATGTCTACTGTTCTTGCCTCATCAATACTCTTGATTACTCGACGAAAAAACTCAATCAAATTTGGGAGAAGCCGTTTCCACCTCACGAAACGATACTGATGATCCCCTGTATTTTCTTCGCCTCTGCAAATACACTCTTCCAGAACCATCTCAAAAAACCTACGAACCACCAGTTTTAAACTCACATTTATGTAGATCCCAGTCTTTCCCTTGTATCCGCTCTTGAACAACGTTATTCACTGTCCAGTCATTCGGAATCTCACCCATATTTAGAGAGGATACAATTATTCCTGCAATTTCCCCGCTTGCCTCCCAAAATGCGTTGAGATTCAGTTCTAACCCAGGGTAAAACTCTATGCTAATTGAAACCAGCAACACAGAAAAATATTTACCCCGTGCTATAATCTTTGAAAATTCGGGAGGCAAAGCATTTATCAAAGGTCACGCTTTAAAGGGAAAATTACCAACTTTATTCTTTACGTCTAACAAAGAATTTGGAAACTACCAAGTAAATATAACGTATTTCTCTTAAACCCATCTTTCAAATTCCACTCCATAATATTATTCTGATTTTAAAAAATGATGTTTTAAAAAATTTACCCTTCAATATCACTCAGCTTTGCCAAGTGTCCTTTTATGGATTTTTTCACTGTAGATTCTCTTCAGGTTGTCCTCGATGTTCTGCCATGCAAACACATTCCCCAGGTAGGTACATTTGTGGGATCTCTTGAGTTGGAAGTCTCTGAGGCAGTGCTCTCACTCGCTGTTCAAAATGTCCTGTTTCATACCCCCAAACATCGGATTGCTTCATTGGCTTTAATTTTTTCAAAATGATAAGTTCAAACCTGATTTTAGTTTGGGATCTTGATTCATAATATAAACTGATTGCGTGAATTTGATTCTTTTTAGTCTTATGGCAATCCAGCTCTGCTGGCTGTTTCGAAGAAATATAAAATTGTTAGGTTGTTCAGAACAGGTTTTGCTGTGTCCATGCAAGCTTTTCAACCCTTTTCTTCACAACACCTTCACAGCAATACACTAGTCCAGGGTCTGGAGATATATCAGTCTTTTACGTTTTCTGAGACTTGTAGCAATTATTTTCCAGTGATATGAAGTGCTTATCCGTATTAATTACGTGATTTCTGTAGTCTCCTTAAGTCTAACCTATCGTTGGTGAACACATTTCCCAAACTGCGCTATTCCAT
>NW_025176233.1:0-2000 GCF_004010195.1 Chiloscyllium plagiosum | reverse complement strand
TGGAACTAACCACACCCTGAGCCAAGCTGTTCATATAAAACTCCAATAGGATTTGACAAAATTTGTTCACAAAAAAAGGAGAAATCCAGTCCTGTCATCTACTGCTGCATCACTGTATTCAAGATGGAAGGTGCTACAAGCCACATTTATGTGGCTATAATTTGCTTACTGATACGGAGTTTGGATCAGTTGGCTCCTGTCCATATTACAGTCTTGGTCTAGTCATGGACAAAAGAACTTAAGTCAAGAGATGGATTGAAAATGACTGGCCCTGACATGAAGGCAACCTTGAGTAAATTAGAATTAAGGAACATGAGCAGAATTGAAATCGATAGGAATTGAGGGAAACACGTCACTGGTTAATGTTGTACTTAGAAACAAATATATGAGTAGGATAAAGCTATTCAACTTCTCCAGTCTTCTCTGCCATTCAATTAAGTCAGGGCTGATTGAATTGTTACCTCAACTCCATATTCCTGCATATCCCTGATAACCTTTGACTCCTTTGTTAGTCAAACATCTGTCTACCTCTGCTTAAATAACAATCAAGTGACTCAGCCTCCACCTGGGGAAGAGAGTTCTAAAGACTCACAACTCTCTCAGAGAAAGGAATTCTCCTCAATTCTGTATTTTAAATTGGACACTCCTTATTTTTAAATGTTGTCCCCAGTCTTCATCCCTCCATAATGGGAAATATCCTTTCAGTTTCCACCCCGACAAACTCTCTAAGGATCTTGTTCATTACAGTAAGATCACCTTCTGTTCTTCAATCATGTTATGATAATGCTACATAGAGGTGTCTTAGCTATAAGTCATTAATTAATCCTGTCTCATGGATGTTACCAGATCTAGTATAGCCTGCTCATTGGGTTACTCTTGAATATGGTTCTTTAAGAAACTGTCCTAAAAACATCCCATGAACTCATCAATCAGGCTAACTTTATAAATCTGATTCATTCAATCTACAGTCATAAAGTCATAAACTTATACAGGATGGAAACAAACCCTTCAGCCCAACTCGTCCGTGCTATCTTAATTCAATTTGGTCCTATTTGCCAGCATTTGACCCATATCCCTTTAAACTCTTCCTAATCATGTACCCATCCAGATGCTTTTTAAATGTTATTGTACCAGCCTCCTGTAGATTAAAATTATTCACGAGTATTCTGGTACAAGCTCCTATTATTTTAAATTAAGATGGTTGTTGTTGTTGGAGATCAAGCATTTGTGGCCCAGAGCTTGCCACACAGGTTCTGCAGTGCAGATATTTTGTAACAAACCTGTGTAGAGATGATGTCACACACCTCTGGAGCTGGTGGGACTTAATCTTGGAACTCCTGATCTAGAGGTAGCAGCACTACCACAAATCCCTCAACTTTTTCAGTGTAGTTATTTTACTCACCCTGTTCAGGGTATGTTTTGGCAAACCTCTAGAGCAGGTAGAATTTGAGCCTAGGGGGTGGCGGGGTGGCTCAGTGGTTAGCACCACTGCCTCACAGCACCAGGGTCCCAGGTTCAATTCCAGCCTCAGGAGACTGTGTGGAGTTTTCACATTCTCCCCATGTCTGCGTGGGTTTCCTCCCACAGTCCAAAGATGTGCAGGTTAGGTTGAATTGCTGTGCTAAATTGCCCACAGTGTGCAAGGATGTGTGAGCTATGTAAATTAACCATGGGAAATGCAGGGTTACAGTGATGGGATGACATAGACTCAATGGGATGAATGGCCTGCTTCCACACTGTAAGGATTCTAATGGAGACCATTTGTGGCTAACAATGGGCTGTGTGTAAAGCAGACTATGGGATGACAAGGCTTGGTGTGTGGGAATGGGGGAAAGGCCATGGGCGAAGGTGCCTCATGCCCTAAAATTATTGAATTCGATATTGAAGGGTCCCCAAGTGGGAAATGAGATGCTGTTCTTCCAGCTTCACTGGAGCACTGCAGCAAGCCTGAGACAGAGATGTTGGCCAGGGAATTTGTACCATCTAGAAAAAGGCAGATA
>NW_025176232.1:1555-2000 GCF_004010195.1 Chiloscyllium plagiosum | reverse complement strand
TAAGGTTATTAACAGGTTCAGAATAATGCCAAATCAATTGAATTAAGTAACAGATCATCGAGTATCTAACTGCATGGCAAAACAACCTTAGGTGAGTGGATGGCCTATTCCTGCTTCTGTGTTCCCATGTGCCACTTTAAAGTATGAAGTCAGGAGTCTGACCACCATTCAAATATATAAATGATTATTGCATTCAGGAATCATCTGACAAAAGCAATTTGCCTCAATGTTTACCCTTCATGTGAATAAGCAGCTCTAGTTCCATTTACCCACCTTTCTAATTATTATCAACTTAATCCAATCATGAATTATGAAGTAGATTCTGATTCAAACATGAACCATATAATTGATGTTCATTTAGAACATAGAACATAGGAGAAAGTGAGGACTGCAGATGCTGGAGATCAGAGCTGAAAATGTGTTGCTGGAAAAGTGCAGCAGGTCA
>NW_025176232.1:0-1232 GCF_004010195.1 Chiloscyllium plagiosum | reverse complement strand
CATCCCCTCCCCCACTCACCTATTGTACTCTGCTACTTTCTCCCCACCCCCAACCTCCTCTCACTCCACCCTTCAGGCTCTCTGCCTGTATTCCTGATGAAGGGCTTTTGCCTGAAACATCGATTTTACTGCTTCTCGAATGCTGCCTGAACTGCTGTGCCACTAATCCAGAATCTGGTTTCCAGCATCTGCAGTTATTGTTTTTACCTTTTTGCTATAGTAATGGTGTCTTTGGGCAGCTCTGGGAATAGGCTTTATGCTTTTGTTCCAATTTCTAGTATCCCCAGTAGTTCACGAGAGGAAAGGAGCTGTATCTAGGCCTGTGGAGGAGGTTTCCCAATAGACTGTCCTCACCCCTAGGCATCATCTTGAAGGAGTCATTCAGAGATAGGTTGTGGCAGATGTGTTTGGACAGCTCACCTTTGCTAGCTTGTAGAATGGCAAGTTCTTGGTCATGTACTGGTAGATCTTGCTGAAGAGCAATTTTTTTCAGTGGTGTTCTGGATGGTCATGACAATCAGGTCTGTATAGGAGTATGGAGTGGAGGACTAGCTTGAGCAGCTCCTGTTGGCTCGTATGGGACAGCCAGCTGAAGTTGCTACCACCATCAAAAGTCAAGGTGAATCCAGACAGGAACTGCTTCTTGCTGTTGTGGCAAAAAAATGGGAAGGGACTCAGCCTCTGACCATGCAGCTAAGTTACTGGGGCGTTGCTCGACCCAGTACTGGTTAGCTACTGGAAAGGCTTGGTGGCTCCCAAGTACTCCCTCAATGGATAACTGGCCTGATGGTACGTACTGAAGTTCTGACCGTAGACTGCTGTTTCAGAGATGCACGGTGTTGCCTCAGCACAAAGCTGGGGTCGTGCTGCATTTCCAATAACTGTCTGAAGCGGTTTTGCTGTTCAGTGTCATTCATTTTGATGGTGAAATTTTTTTTTGATATGTTCTCTATGATTTGTAATGATAGGGAAGCTTCAGGTGAGGGAACCCTAGTGGGCAGTGACCGTAATATGATAGAATTCATCCTGCAGTTTGAGAGGGAGAAGCTGAAATCGGTTCTAACAGTATTACAGTTGAATAAAGGTAACTACATAGACGGGAAGGAGGAGCTGGCCAGACTTGGTTGGAAGGGCAGCTGAGGCAGTGGAGATGGTGGAACAGGAATAGCAGAGGTTTCTGAGGGTTAGTCCAGGAGAGACAGCAGAAATTCATCCTAAGGAAGAAGAAACAT
>NW_025176231.1:0-2000 GCF_004010195.1 Chiloscyllium plagiosum | reverse complement strand
TTTGAGTCCAGTATGACTCATCTTGAAAACTGTTTTTGTCCAGTGTCATATCAGACTCAAAATGTCAACTTACCCACTTACAAGTAAAGGGCTGATTGGTTCATGCTAATAGCATTCCACTCCCATGCACTACTTGGATTATGGTTATAAAAATGAAATTGCACGATTGTAAAATGTATTCCTGCTTCTAGTATCAAGATAGATATTCCAATCTCCACAGGCTTAAATGCCAGCCTATGTTCACAGTTGAACATATCATTTAATGCACCACTCTTCCAATTTGATGTCCCTTCTTTCACTCGAACATGAACTGCACTGCAGAGTAGTTTTTACTAATATTGCTCTTGTGTTTTCTAGTACATGAAATTCATTACACTGTTATGCCACATAATGAAAATCTGCTTCTGAATACATATCCAACAAAAGAAAATTGTTCAACTAGAAAGGGTAAAAAGATTAAATAAAGCAGAAAATCGCAAAAGAAAAACAATGTTTCTATGGACAATTAAAAACTGACATCCTACTGTTCCAAATGCTACATTTTATTGAAATTAATTTCTATTTAATCTGGGTGATTTGAATGTCTGACTGGCTCATTGGAATTTAATTTGCAAAAGAATAATAATTCTGAGAATCTACTAGGCTGTGATATTAAGATCTTACAAATCATTTCAACATGAAGCTTGCAAGAAAACCAGTCATTAAATAGTCAACAATTCACATCACAAAAAATGATGCAAAAATCTCAGTTTTAAACTCCCTTATAAGCATTTCAAGGTGTTGATTTTGGACAATGTAGTTTTTTTTTCCCAAAAGTTGACTGGCATATTATTTTTGTAAATGAAACATTTACAGGTTGGACCTTGGCATCACTAGATCTTTGGGGAGATAATGATCTAAATTAACCCTGATAGTAAATCCAAATTCCAAGAGGATAAATATAATCTCTCTCTCTCGTGCTTGCGCGCGCGCGCTCTCTCTCTCTCTCTCGCGCGCTCTCTCCCTCGCTCTCGCTCTTTAGCTCTCTCTCTCTCGCTCGCTCGCGCGTGTGCTCTCTCTCTCTCGCTTGTTCGCGTGTTCTCTCGCGCTCTCTCTCGCGCTCTCTCTCTCTCGCTCTCTCTCTCACACACAGTCGCGCGCGCGTGTGCGCTTTTTCACTGGCTGTTGTGGAGCTGAGGGTCAGTTTTTAGCAGCTCTGTTAGAGACAAGGATTTCCTTGCTGTCCAAAAAGCTTCTTGGGGTTCATTTGGAATGTGGAGTGATTGGATCAGCCACATGTCTGTTGAGTGGCCAGAGCAGGCAGGAAGGGCTGAATGGCCTACTCCTCATTCAGGCGTTTGGGAGAGAATCGTGACTCTTTGGAACTCTCTACACCCAACATGTGGAGGAGACTGGCTCCTTTGAATATTTTTAAGATTGACATGGACGTTCTGTTGAGTAACTGGGGGATTGGGGTAAGATGGAAAGTGGAGTTGAGGCCGCAGTCAGATCAGCCATGGATCTTGTGAAGGGATGGAGCGGGCTTGACAGATCGAATGGCCCACTCCTGCTTCTAACTTGTACGTTCACGTTTCCTCACGTGGCTCAAATGTTGTCTAATAACCCTTCAGTGAAGCACCTTGGAATGTTAAAAGGCCTGTTATCATGAGGTTGAAGTAAGGAAGAGTGTTAAAAAGTTGAGGCCAATTAAGCACGGTCATTATCTGTACAGAGGTTGTTTTTGGCTGCTGTAAAATGTCCACGGACGGTGAGGCTTTGTTTTTTTTTATTCAACTTGGTACAACTCTCCATCAAGACTCTCCACTTCCTCTTCTTTCTTTTTCCCCCAACCCATCCAGATTAAAGGTTGACCAGGTCCGAGAGATCATCACTGGCAACCCCACCGTCACCAAGCTGGTGGTGAGTTTCTACCGGAATGTCCGTGGTCAGAACGCCTTGCGGGAGATCCTGGGGCCCGTCGTCAAGGAGATTCTGCAGGATAAATCCCTGAGCATCAAGAC
>NW_025176230.1:0-2000 GCF_004010195.1 Chiloscyllium plagiosum | reverse complement strand
CGGAGATTTCTATCCGATCCCACACGAGGAGTGAACACATGTCTGTTAACCGCGCGCGCAGCAGGACATCGGTGAGTCTGCAGCCAGGCGAAACAGACTTTGCATCGGGCTGAACTCGGTTATGCCGTGCAGCATTCGAAATAAAGGGAGCGGCAATGCATTGGCTGGGAACCGAACCCGGGCCTCCCCCGTGGCAGGCGAGAATTCTACCACTGAACCACCAATGCGCCGGCGGACGGCGCGCGCGAGAACTTTACTACACTTTGAACTCCAGCAGAAAACTTAACCGGTATTGTTGATATTCTGCAGCAAACTGACTCCAATCTCCAGCATCTGCAGCCCTGACTTTCTCCATTGCTGATATAGCGAGAAACCAAGTAGGAAAATCGCAATGAAGTGCTCTTTGTTTGACTGGTTTGATTTGATCTGAACACTGATTTTTATTTCAAAATATATAAAGTAAATAATACAACTAGGATTCGAGGCTCAAAATTATTACGTGCAAATTATAGTTTGCCTAGATGGTTCCTGACCAAGTGGAGAACGCTATTCTTAAAAAGGAAATGAGTTCTACTTGAATTATAACATTAACGTGTTACGTGCACACAATCAGCACAACTCATATTTATAAACACAAGAACATAGAGATGGTGATAGAAAGAGCCCACAGATCAAGCCTGCATGCCATCGTTAATGATCAACTTCACTTTCCTGCACATCCCTTGGTTTTGGAAACATACCAACTATTTCTCCAATCCAGCCTCAAATAGAACATAGAACATAGAAAAGTACAGCACAGAACAGGCCCTTTGGCCCACGATGTTGTGCCGAGGTTTCATCCTAATGTAATGTAACCTACGCAACCCTCAACTCACTGCTCTCCATGTACACGTCCAGCAGTTCCTTAAATGACCCCAATGACTCTGCTTCCTTTATCACCTCCGATACATAATCTAAGCATGACATCTCTGACTTTGATCCTGAAAATTTCTCTTTAATTAATTTTGAAGAGCCTCTCACTTCATGGCTGAATATTAGCTCGAAGGGAGTAAACTGAGGAGATTCTTATGGGGCATCTCTAATGGCAAACAATGCGAATGGGATACCTTTATCCCAAACATTCAGGTAATCCTGACAGTATGCTCTCAACATGGTCTTCAAGGTCTGATGCCACCTTTCTAAATCTCCCTGGGATTCAGGATGATACGCACTTGATTTGATATTCTGTATATCTAAGCTATCCATAACCTTCTTAAACAGCTTAGCAGTAAAATTAGACCCTTGGTCTGACTGAATCTCTCTGGGTTGCCCATACCACATGAAGAAAGCTACTAACTCCTCGACCACCCTTTTTGCCTTGATATTCCAGAATGGAATTGCCTCTGGAAATCTGGTAGACACATCCATTGTGGATAACAATTACTGGTTCCCACTTTTATTTCTCAGGAAGGGACCTACACAATCAATTATAACTTACGTGAAAGGTTCGTCGAATGTGGGAATTGGCAACAAAGATGCTGGTTTTATTATTGCCTGTGGCTTACTTACCATTTGGTATGTATGACATATATGGCAAAAGTTAACCACATCCTTGTGCATTCCAGGCCAATAAAAATGTTTTTGTACCTTAGCTTGAATCTTCCGTACCCCTAGGTGACTTCCTACAGGTAGTTCATGTGCTACCCGTAAAACCTCCTGTCTGTATGCTACCGGCAACACAATCTGGTGCACTTCAGCCCATTTCTCCTCTGCACCTACCCGCTGTGGTTTCTATTTCTGACTTAGAATTCTATCTTTCAGATAATAACCCTCTGGAATATTCTCTGCCTCCTTTTCGGAGTACACATCCACATATATATATATATATTTTTTTTTAATCACCTTGAATTTCTGTTGCAATTCCCTTCGCCTTTCAGGACTAAGCACTTCTGTCTGACCCTCTGCCTGTTCAGCACCATTACATCAAACAGGGTGTCCGCTAATTGAACCTCAAACTCTTC
>NW_025176229.1:0-2000 GCF_004010195.1 Chiloscyllium plagiosum | reverse complement strand
ACAAGAGGTCTTTTTCTTCCCTTGTAATTAACTTCCAAAAGAAAATGGATTAGAAGACAAGTTCAACTATTGTCCTCTTTTGTTATAATTTGGGGGTGCCGGTGTTGGACTGGGGTGGACAAAGTTAAAAATCACAACACTAGGTTATAGTCCAACAAGGTTTATTTGGAAGGACTAGCTTTCGAGGTGCTGTCCCTTCATCAGGTGGTTGTTGGACAGGACCATAGGACACAGAATTTATAGCAAAAGGTTACAGTGTCATGGAGCTGTAATTATGACACTATAACCCTCTTGCTATAAATTCTGTATCTTATGGTCCTGTTTGACAACACCTTGAAAGCTAGTGCTTCCAAATAAACCTGTTGGACTAAGACTTGGTATTGTGTGATTTTTAACTCCTTTGTCATGTCACCTTGAACACACCAGCCATACAACAGTAGAAACAATATCTTCCATGTATAAATGCTTTAGAATTTAAGGCAATAATTCAATCAATCAGACAGTTCTGCCAAAACTTAGCTTTGATAAGATTTAATGATATATAATAGGGAATTATTGCACACCCTTCACAAACACCAACAGTGTAAGAAAGACAACCTGCTTAGATTTATCAAGGTTATATTCCATTTCCTGCCAAAGTTTCATTAACCAGAAATTCCTATCAAACAGATCCTGCCATATGGTTTCAGGGACATTGTTTGAAATCGGCATACTCCCTAGAAAGCTAATGCCTCAAGGGCAACAGTTGGAAGCTGAACAACTGCATCTAAATAGCAGAGAGAGAAATAGCTAGCTAATTTCCATGTTTATTTAGTGGAAGGGCATGTAACAGGGCACAAAAAAATGAAAAAAATGGGAAATACATATCTAATGTCTAAACAATATTCATAAATCTCTCTTCTCTCCCTCCTTGATGCTATATGCATTATGTCCTCAGGAACTGGACATGAATAAAATGGCTATCAAGATTAGAGTGGCACTGGAAATGCACAGCAGGTCAGGCAGCACCTGAGGAGCAGGAAAATAGACGTGTCGGGCAGGAGCCCTTCATCAGGAAGGATGAATAAAATGGCTGCCTCTTTTTCTCTCTCAGTCTCTCAGGTACTTTACAATTTAATACTGTGAATTTTTCTTTGACTGATGGCAGCTGCATAATAACCATCTTGCATTTTACTTTGAGTCACCAAATAAAGCTGATTTAGCTGAATGCAGTTGTTTAGCTGCAAATTGATATTCCAAATGATATCTACAAATGAATTTGACAGCCAAATTAATAATGCCTAGTCATTTATAATCAAATGCTGAGATAAAATCCCCCCCACAAACACACAGATACACACACACACATACACACACATACATACACACAAACGTAGCTGCAGCCACAGCCACACACACAACTTTTGACTGCACCTTTTTGACAGGTTCCACCTTTGTCCTGTACAGGACAATGTTGGAGAGATCATGTGGGATTTAGGACACACCCCTCTGTAGAACTCTAGGGAAGGTGTGGGGAGAGAGACTGGGCGGGAGGTCAGTCATTTGGAGACGGTGCCTGTTTTATCCCTGTAAATAAAAGACATGATCACTGTTGGAAACATATCTTTGAGGTAATGTTTCTATCGGGGCCTTGAGATCTGCTTTGGAGAATCTTATTTTTGCTTAATTAGTATTCGGATAATCAAGGTTCCCCTGTACATGCAAATTCTGTCCCGCAGAATCCTCTCCAACAACTTACCCACCACTGACGTCAGGCTCACTGGTCTATAGTTCCCTGGGTTTTCCTTACCACCCTTCTTCAATAATGGCACCACATTAGCCAACCTCCAGTCTTCCGGCTATCAATGATACAAATATCTCAGAAATCTCTTCTCTAGCTTCTCACAAAGTTTTGGGATACACCGGATCAGGTCCTGGGGATTTGTCCACCTTTATGCATTTTGACGTTGAGCACCTCCTCTCTATAATAAGGACACTTTTTATGACATTATTATTTATTT
>NW_025176228.1:0-2000 GCF_004010195.1 Chiloscyllium plagiosum | reverse complement strand
AATAAAATCTTGAGGATAAAGTGTATGAAAGTAAGATGGATGGGCTGCTATGTTGATTCCTTGTTGCAACATTTGATCACCTCAATTACCCTTATATTATTTGAGAAAATGATTATCGGAACAGGGCATCCTGTACTTTTGTTTTAATCATACGTTGGAGAAGCACTTACAGACCAATGTCAAGATTAACAATCCCTTCAGTGGCTTCAGCTGATACAGTGGGAATGATTGTTCTGGCTTCTGGATCAGTGGTGCTGGAAGAGCACAGCAGTTCAGGCAGCATCTAACGAGCAGCGAAATCGACGTTTCGGGCAAAAGCCCAGCCTTGAAGAAGTTTTCCTCCTCTCTCTACAAGGCAAAAGCCCAGCCTTGAAGAAGTTTTCCTCCTCTCTCTACAAGAATCTCAGGGAGTCCCTGTCTCACTGCAACTCCCAGGTCATTTCCTCAGCTTTATTCCTGATGAAGGGCTTTTGCCCGAAACGTCGATTTCGCTGCTCCTCGGATGCTGCCTGAACTGCTGCGCTCTTCCAGCACCACTGATCCAGAATCTGGCTTCCAGCATCTGCAGTCATTGTTTTTACCTTGATGATTGTTCTGGTGCCAGGAATAGGGCAGCAGTTCAGTGAATGAATGATGATCCAACTTGACTATTTGCAGTCACAAACTGAGCTGACCGTCAGTTCCACTTGTGGATCGAATGGCCATATCTTGCCTGGTCTGTCCTGGAACTCTTTGGGATTGTCCGGATTTTCCGTAGAAGATTGAAACCTGGGACTTCACCATCGGGCTCAATTACCAGATTGCCATTGGTGAATTTTGCAATCAACCAGGCAGTATGCCATTGAGAGATGGAGCGTTGTCGGTCTGTAGGGTGTGAAGTGTGTTGCACTAATGACTGTGGAAGTTCAGATGAGTGAGTGTCCTGTGTTAATGGGAGAGTTTTGTTAGCTGTCAGCCAGTAGCGCTGTTTGAACAGGATATTTTCCTTGCAGACATTGGGAACTCCTGCATGTGCATTCACAGGAAGCCACTCAAGCTGAGTGGGTCCCAACATCCCAGAAATAATCCTTGCAGTTTCCAGCAGATGGACATCTACTGCATTTGTGTGGTTTTTCCTGAGCCAGGCTGAGCAGAATTACTCTGCTGCTGGGTAGGCCAAGCGACATGAAGCAGTTTTTAATGTGCTGGCTCTGCTATCCCAGGTGCTACCCACCAATCTCCGTAGGAGATTCACTCTCGTCCTGATCTCAGCTCCAGTATCCTGGAGGCATTGCCAGGAAATCAGCATACAGTTAAGAGAGTTGCCAAACGACTTGGTTGTGGGGTCAGGAGTGAGTGTCGCCCGGAGAGGTGGAGGTGACATTCTTTCTGGGCCTTTCAGGTTGTAAAAACAGCCTTGGCACTGGTTGGTGGAAGTCTCCATTTCCTGAAGGCAGTTTTCCAGATAAAGTGAATCTTCTGCGAGTGTAACTCAAAAGTCATGTACAAACTTCAGGAGCCAGTTTTTAGATTTTAAGGTGCTGTAACCAACCTCCTCCGTGTCTATGGTCACTCAAATCTCACTCCAATCAGCTTCAAACTACCAGCTAGAAACTCAGTGCCAAAAACACACTGAAAACTCCCGAAAGGAAACTGAGGCTTTCAGTTTGGGTCAATTTCTCACCGCTGGCCTTTGTCAAAAAGGGATTGAGTTATAAGATTAAGAAATCTTATTGCCGTAACATTAGTCTTCCTTCAATCTCGATACCAACTCCGTCATACCCATGTCTTATTTGGGTCTTGGTTTTAGTACCTGGGACTTTGATATTGTGGCCATTTCAGACACATGGGTAGAGCAGGGCTAGGAATGGCTATGGCAGCTTCTAGGATTTAGATGTTCCAGTAAGAACAGAGAAAATGGTAAAAGTGGGGGTGGTTTGGCACTGTTAGTCAAGGACAGTATTACAGTGGCTGAAAGGACGTTTGAGGACTCCTCTACTGAGGTAATGTGGGCTGAAATT
>NW_025176227.1:771-2000 GCF_004010195.1 Chiloscyllium plagiosum | reverse complement strand
AACTGAAATGATAAATTAAATTTATAAATCACAAACTGAAGATAGAATGTTAATGTAACTTAGCTAAGGAATTTATGAATAGAAATGTTTCATTAAGTTATTAATTAATACCGTTGATATTAATTATTTACAAACCAATAACGTAAATACCAGCAATGAAGTAAAAGGAAGGATAACTTTGTTCAAATGTTACTCAGCTTTCTGAAAGAAAACAAGTTATGCTACGGGTTTCCAAACCTGGAAAGTTGCTAAATTTGCAATCTTGCCTGCAGCATTTAAAAAGCAATAATTTTTGGCAGTGTTGGCAAAGCAGTATTTAATGGTATAAATTACATAAATTGGTATTAACTTTAAAAAATTTGCTAGACTCTATATTCCATCAGCCTGGCAAGTAGCAAATAAAACCTCACTTTCGTGAAAGAAGGGAAACGGAAAAAGATAGACTATAGTTAGTCAGCCTGAGCTGAACACATAGAAAAACTTAAGGTAATTAAGAAAAGTCAGAATTGTTTCATTTCATGAAAGGGAAATCATACTTAACTAGTTTACTGTAGTCATCTGAAGGAGTATGTGAGCTGTGAATAAGGGAACCTGTACTTGGATTTCCAGAAGGCAGGAGAAAGTGAGGACTGCAGATGCTGCAGATCAGAGCTGAAAAATGTGTTGCTGGAAAAGTGCAGCAGGTCAGGCAGCATCCAGGGAGCAGGAGAATCGACTTTTCGGGCATAAGCCCTTCTTCAGGAATGCATTTCCAGAAGGTATTTGACAAGGTGCCACATACAAGGATATGAAGAAAATAAAAGATCATTGTGCTTTTATTGGTGGGGGAATAATATGCTAACATGGCTAGAAGATTAGCTGGCAGAAAACTGAGAGTATGCTTTAATGGATCTCTGATTGGCAGTTGTGACAAGTGCAGTAGCCTTTTCCAATTATTATCAATGATTTAAATGAGAGGAGTGATGTCATGGCAGCTAAACTGTAAATGACAAAGATAGGGAGGAACATATGCTGTGAAAAGGACATAGGAGGATGCTGAAGAGGAGTCTTTGGACTCAAAATGTTAGCTATTTTTCTCTGTTCTCAGATGCTTCCAGAACTGTTGAAGTTCTCCAGCATCTTTTATTTTTAACTGAGGAGGATACCTATATAAGTTAAGATGGGGGGGGGTGGGGTAAATTTGCAGATGGAGTATAATGTGGAATGAATGAGTTGTCTTACAAGGACAG
>NW_025176227.1:0-655 GCF_004010195.1 Chiloscyllium plagiosum | reverse complement strand
TGTCCACGTGCCCTTACACCTAGCCAAAAAGGCAGAGATATCCTCACCCTCCTTCATTGTGAAGGTGAGTGAGTGCATCGCTCCCGGTGGAATCGGGAACCTCTCCCTCATTGCCCTTCCCACACAGGTGGCATGCTGCACAAACGGTTCCGAATCAGGTAGTAAGGTGGTCCCCTCAGACGCTTCAATCTGCTGTATTTCCCACATATTCAATTGCTTGCCCAACATTGCTCTCCAATCACCCAAAGCTAACTTGTGCCCTAGTATATATTGGCAAAATTTAGTCATCCAAGGCCTACATCCCTCCATGGGTGGGGGCATTTTATCCAGGATGCAGTTTATGTCAGTAAATGTGAAGGGCTAATAAACATTCCCCAGATAAGAGCCTCTGTAAATTAATGGCATTTGGTGGTGCTGATACTTTATAGGTTGTCGTAATGTGTCTCTTTGACACAGGTTGTAACTTGGTTCAGGGAGGGGCTTCAGTGGAGGGCCATGTTCAGTATGCATTGTGAGTGAGCCTTTCAAAGTGACGGGGTAGGTGTTTGGATCATCATCTGTCAGGGATTCTTCATCCCCAATATCTATACTACTTTTAGACTCCTCCCCATCCAATTTCTCTCTATCCCGTTCTTCCCTCAAATCTCTCCTTCTT
>NW_025176226.1:0-2000 GCF_004010195.1 Chiloscyllium plagiosum | reverse complement strand
TGAACCAGGAGCTGGAAGGTGGGACTGAGCTGGATGGCAGGGACAGGCTCGGAGTCACTGTAAATGTCAACGGTTGGAATTTCTGGGATCATTATCCATCCTGTCTTCGGTTGTTGGGGGTGGGGGCTGCTAACAGGTTTGGTGGGTGGTTCAAACATAACTGAACACCAGCACAAATGTCTCCTTGGTTCATAAGTTCGGAAGCTATAGGAGCAGAATTAGGCCATTCGGCCCATCGAGTCTGCTCCGCCATTCGATCATGGCTGATATACTCCTCACCCCCATTTTTCTGCCTTCTCTCCTTATCCCTCCAACCCATTATCAATTAAAAATCTGTCTAACTCCTCCTCAAATTTACTCACTGTCCCAGCATCCACCACACTTTGGGGTCGGGAAACCCACAGATTCACACCCCTTTGGAAGAAGTAGTTTTTCCTCAACTCTGTTTTAAATTTGCTCCCCCTAATCCTAAGACTATAACCTCTCATCCTAGAATGTCCCACAAGAGGAAGCGTCTGCTCCCCATCTATTTTATCCACACCTTTATCATCTTGAATACCTCAATTTGATCTCCCCCCATCATTCTAAATTCCAGAGAGTATCGGCCTAAACTGTTCAGTCTCTCTTCACATGACAAACCCCTAATCTCTGGAATCAATCTAGTGAACTGTCCCCAATGCTACTACATCTTTCCTCAAATAAGGAGACCATAACTGTGCACAATACTCCAGGTGTGGTCTCACCAATGCCTTGTGTACTGATTGAGTACTATCCACCTGCCCTTAGCCACAGTGACGGTGGGGACGTCAATCAGTAACTGCTCCAGGGTCAGAGAATCCAAAGGTGAGGAATGAAAAGCTGGTTTCACTAGAAGTGATTGTGATGCCATCGAGTTACATGTCAATATCCAAACTGTTCACCAAGCTCTGCTGGGGAAGACACTCGCTATCTTTACCTCATTACTGGTTCCCTCCCACAGTCCAAAGGTCTGCAGGCTAGATGGATTAGCCATGGGAATTGTGGGGTTACAGGGATAAGGTAAGGGGGTGGGTCTGGGTGGGATCTGTTCAGAGGGTCAGTGTGGACTCAATGGGTCGAATGACCTGCTTCCACATTGAAGGGATTTTATGTTGAATGATTCTATGATTGATGGTAGCAGCGCGCGCTCCCTCCCTCCCTCCCTCCCACCCCCAGCCATGTTTGTATTTCTTGCTGTCTTTTGTTTGTGCTTCTTCATGCAAGTCTTGGATAGCTTGTATCTTTCGCCGTCCCTACCCATCCTTCTACACCTTGGCTTTGACTTGATATTGTGACAATAATTAATTTGCTTTATTCACAGTTATTTTTAAAAAAATCAGTTTGGAAGTAGAGCTGTAATATAAAGATGGGATTTCTGTGTATTAATATTTAAATAAGAAGGTTTCTGAGAACTCCTGAGAATGAGGTGATAGTCAGTCTTGGACAAAGCAGAGACAGACATCCAGCAGACTATATCGTGACAATCTGGTCAGAGAGAGCAGCTTGTCGAGTGTAGAAAAGAAACCCAATTCCTGGATCTCCTGCTAATTCATGAAGAATCAACAATGTTGGATTGTATCCAAGTTGTTGGCCAAACCCTTGAGAGGCAGCACAAATCAAGCCTGACCTATTCATTGGTTTTCCTGAAACCCTGTGGCCTAGAAAGCTATATTTTGACTCTCTTCACTCGCTGCAATGATGAAATGATCCAGTCCAAGCTGGGCAAGATAGTTATTTTCAGCTAACGTTGGACCAGTACTCTGGAGATGAATGTTAAATTCCCATAGCGGCTAGTGGAATTTAAAATTCACTTAATAAATCTGGACTCTCAGTGATCATCAATCATCATAAAAATCTGCCTGGTTTACTAATGAATGTCTTAAAAATTAATATTACTCCCAAAAAAAAAAGCGACTTTAATCACACATGATAGTCCTCAGATGAGACCAGTAGGCTCCCTGTCTGTATTGCTGTCAAGCTTC
>NW_025176225.1:0-2000 GCF_004010195.1 Chiloscyllium plagiosum | reverse complement strand
AGCACCCAGCAGAAACCCACACAGACACGAGAGCACATGCAACTTCCACACAGTTGCCCAAGGCTAGAATCGAACCTGGGTCCTTGGCACTATGAAACAGCAGTGTTAACCACTGTAGCACCTTGTCACCCTTGATGGCTGGCAACTTTTCACTCAAGGTGGCATGATATCTATAAAATATATTGAATATATTTGACAATATATTGTATCATTTTATTTAATTTGATTTGATAAAAGAAAGAATGATGAAGAATATGTGATCTAAATAAATAGTGGATGAAGATGGAATCAGGGACTTTCTAAGGTCTATGTTTCCTCAACTTATCTGAGGAAGGGTCACCGGACCCGACATGTTAACTTTGATTTCTCTTCACAGATGCTGCCAGATTTGCTGAGCTTTTCCAGCAACTTCTGTTTTTGTTTCTGATTTGAGTTTTTATTAAATATAAAGTATCTATTTAACACTTTAAAATGTAAATCAGGCTTTGAACTCAGATGCCCCACTGAGATAACTGTAGCTTTTGAAACTCAGCCAAGAATTCATAATGGTACATGCTAGCCTTGTGACAATGTAAACAAAAGGACTAAGGAAACTGCCCATCTACTCCTTTCTACTTTCCCTGACTCAACCTATCAGTTAAAGTAGTCCACCAGAAGTTACTTTTAAACCTCACTGACAGCTAAAGTCTATTTAAAAGCTTTGAAGGTTAAATTACTTCAGGTTATATCAGTAATACAGACCTTATTTTCTCCTGGAAAATAAAAAGCCTTGTTAGTTAACAAGGTGACCAAGTAAATATGTTATTTATATCCGAGTTTAAACAAAACAATTTAGAAACCATGTTTCTACAGGCACTCTCTTAACAAAATAAAAGTTTTCAATAAAATGCAATAATTGGTTCACACATGCTGTCAGTAATATTGAGTTTAAATACTTGCCTATTTGAACATTCAAGATAAATGGAATCTTTTCCCATCAATTTGTGACTCTCCCACTAAAAGTTAAGGTCTGAATTACAGCCAAAATATGTGAATAGTGAGTTCAAGTGACCTTGCTGAGTTTATAGGTTTCTGTCCAGTGCAGATTTCTCCCTGTGTCCGTCCTCCTGCCAGCAGAACATTCTCTCAGCAATAGAGGCTTGCACTGTTTATGGGAGGAGAGTAATACTTGGAGAAGGTCAAACTCCAGGCCTCATTTAATACTCCTGCCTTGACTCCTGTTTAACCCTTGAGGAAATCACTGGCTGGCTGCTGGCTGGGGGTGAGGGAGTGGCAGGAGGCAACTGATATAGAATCATAAAATTTACAGTGCAGAAGGAGACCCTTTGTACCGGCTCCCAAAAAATCTACCTAGCTAGTCCCATTCTACAGTTTTATTTTTGTAGAATTCGAACTTCATCACTTTCAAATATATATCCAGCACTCTTTTGAAACCTCCTCTAGAATCTGCCTCCACCACTCTCCCAGGCAGCACATTCCAAAACGTAACAACTCTCTGAGTAAAGAAGTCTATCCTCATTTCACTCCTAGCTTGCTTGCTGACAATCTTGAAATTGTGATCACTAGTTATTAACATACCAAATACTGGTATGAATACCATTATTCATAATTTTGAACACCTCAATAAGGTCACCTCTTCATCTTCTCTGCTCCAAGGAGAATAAGGCCAATCTCTCTAATCTTTCCTTGTGTATAAGATCCTTCATTCCTGGTATCCTTCTAGTAAATTCCCTTTGAATCCTTTCCATGGCTTTAACAAAGGGCAAAGAACAAAGAAAATTTACAGCCCAGGAACAGGCCCTTCGGCCCTCCAAGCCTGAGCCGATCCAAGTGTACTGTCTAAACCTGTCGGTCAATTCCTAAGCATCTGTATCTCTCTGCTCCCCACCTACTCATGCATTTGCCCAGATGCATCTTAAATGAATTTACCGTACCTGCCTCTACCACCTCTGCTGGCAACGTGTTCCAGATGCCCACCACCCTCTGTGTGAAGTACTTGC
>NW_025176224.1:0-2000 GCF_004010195.1 Chiloscyllium plagiosum | reverse complement strand
TGTATTTGAAAGGAGAGCATCTAATGTAAATGACAAAAATTGCTTCAACTCTCTGCTGAACAGAAAGAAGGTTGCTCATCTGTTAAATAATACAAAAAGGAGAAGCAGACTTCTCCAACAATGTCAACCAATATTATTGGGGTGATTCGTTTCTTTTCAAAATAGCCCTCAAAAGTGAATGCATCAACTACCAGCCATAGTTATTTATTAAAACAAGCTGGAAATGAAATAGAATGGTTCTTCAAAAATATAGAAACATGGCAAAAGATAAACCACTCATAGCTGATCAGAAAATCTCTCATACAACTTAAAAGCTATTTGGTTTGGAATTAAATTGGTCGATACATTTACCTTTGGAAGCAAGGGCTCAAAAAGCTGTTTGAATTTGATTAGTTTGAGGTATAAAATGCATTTTTATTGTCAATATGAATAATATAGAAGTAAACAAATCTGAAAAATCAAATGTGCATGAAATGCAGAAAGTTGTTTAAACCCCAGAGTGTCTATTAATTTTAAACAAGTGAATAATAACAGTTGCAAACTAAATGGAAATAAAAATATTAGAGATTAATACTGGCTGCTAACTTATTGTCAAGGACAATTCCCAGGTAAGGGCGGCACGGTGGCAGTGGTTAGCACTGCTGCCTCACAGTGCCACAGACCTGGGTTTAATTCCCACCTCAGGCGACTGTCTGTGTGGAGTTTGCACATTCTCCCCGTGTCTGTGTGGGTTTCCTCCGGGTGCTCTGGTTTCCTCCCACAGTCCAAAGATGTGCAGGTCAGGTGAATTGGTCATGCTAAATTGCAGGTAGTGTTAGATGTTGGGAAATGGGTCTCGGTGGGTTGCTCTTCGGAGGGTCGGTGTGGACTTGTTGGGCCGAAGGGCCTGTTTCCACACTGTAAGTAATCTAATCTAAGAAGGTAAACTATGTCCCCATTGGGCTTAGGCTAGTACAATTGCAACATTTAAAAGGCTTTTGGATGTGTATATGAATAGGAAGGATTTGGAGGGATATGGGCCGAGTGCTGGTAGGTGGGACTATATTGGGTTGAGATATCTAGTCGGCATGGACGGGTTGGACCAAAAGAGCTGTTTCCGTGCTGTACATCTCTATGATTCTAAGTACCGTATCACGATAGGTGAAGATCATCAGCTATCACATCAGTCTTGGCTTCCTCAATTCCTTCAGATCTCAATCACATCTCCCACTTTCCCATTCAGGCTGTGAAATCTTACTCAAGGCATAAACATTGGCTTGATGATAAAGCATCTTCAAATCTGTAAGCGTACTCTGCATACTATTAAGAATGGAAAAAAAAAAGAGTCTGAACACGGAGGTGAGCTTTGATTCATTTTTATGTAAAAATTGCTACAGAAACATCATTTTTCTCCAACATACTCAACAACCAATGAGAACTCAACTGGATTTTACTGCCAAGGTACATTTGGCATCCTCAAACGATATGGCCGAAATATATATATATGTGTGTGTGTGTGTGTGTGTGGGGGGGGGGTGGGGGGGAATGAGAAAGGGTGAGAGAGACCAGGTTGAGAGTGAGAGCAAAAGAGATCAAGAAACAAACAATGCAACTGTCAGAATCTCAACACTAACATGCAGTGGAACCATATGGTAAAGGAGTATATCTTTACCAAAGGCTGTGGGAGTTCACAAGGAAATGGACCTTGAAGCAGGGAGGAAACAGTCAGGACCACTTGAATGCGCACTGCTTTTCAAATTAAACCGGGTCTGAATGATGATTCTTCCCTTAGTATAATGCCTGGCTTCCTGATCATTCAAAATTTAACACCTTGAAGCAGCCAGTAATTATTTTCTAGTTTCCTCTTTCAAATGGAAAATAATGAACAAAAAACTGCAAATCCTATAAATATGGTCTCTTTTCATCTCCTCCCATTAAATTTTTTTTATGCATTTTTACAGAAAGTTAACCAATTTAGGGAACAGTGTTTCCATTTTATGACGACAGTCCTTTGGATTGTT
>NW_025176223.1:0-2000 GCF_004010195.1 Chiloscyllium plagiosum | reverse complement strand
TCAACAAGTACTTTTTTTTGTGTTTGCCAGACCTCCCGAGTTTCCGATCAGTGACAGACAGAGGCCCCTCTTTCCCCGCCGCTGCCGAGCCCGGAAAGTGTCTCCATTTCCCACCTGAGCCGCTTTACTGAAACTCGACATCTTGTCGGTACGGCGCGCAAACCCTTCCGGTGAGGAACCCCCTTCGCCTGATATTTAACCCAACGGCTTTGACTTCCACAGCGCAGCGGAATCCCCAGACCTTACTGGCGTTGTGAAACCCAGAGGAATGTCAAGGGAACGGCTTTTTATAAAACTCCAAGTTAAAAAAAAAAATAAATAAATGTATGGCGTGTCCGGAAACAGTTGCGGTGGGTCCCGTTTCTAGTCGGACCCTTTATGGGGTGACGCACTTCCTGGAAACGGGGAGAGCGCGCGCAGTTTGTCTGCGGAGGAGGGAAAAAAATATTCAGATAAATACACACACACATATACATATAAATGTATGGCGTGTCCGGAAACAGTTGCGGTGGGTCCCGTTTCTAGTCGGACCCTTTATGGGGTGACGCACTTCCTGGAAACGGGGAAAGCGCGCGCAGTTTGTCTGCGGAGGAGGGAAAAAAATATTCAGATAAATACACACACACACACACACACACACATATATATATATATATATAACGGCGGAGGGAGTGAGGGAATATACAGAAAACGGGGAGGATAAGAGAAAATGCGCGCATAAAGTATACAGAGAAAACAGACAGACAGAGGGAGGGTGAGAACGCGCGGATGGAGAGAGACGGTTAGACCAACAGGGAGGGAGCCCTCGGCACCGGTCAGTCAACCCCCACACCCTCACCCACATCTATCCCCCAACCCACACCCCCACCCGGCATCAGGAAGTCTGTGGGGCCGCCGATTTGTAGAGGCAGTGCCCTGGAGGATAATTTGTAATATTCACAAGCTTGCTGATGAAGCCAAACTGATTTGATTTGATTTATTGTTATGGACCAGGCCAGACCCTCTCAAAATATATTAAGAAGGTAGCCCAGACTCTAACTTTCATTTTTTTAATGCCAGATGTAAAGTGGATATTCCAAGAATGAGGCAGCTGGTCAAACTACTCAGTTTTAAACAAAACAGAATTTAGTTAAACATTACAGATGAAACATGAACAAAAGAAAACAGAATTTAGAATAACTTAACTTATTGGATAACTCAACCAACACGATACCGCGACTTAATGAAGCTGTTCCAATCACTGCAATATCCCATAAACACACTCCTTGGCAAAAAGGTAAATTCAAACACAGGTTCTTACAGGCAGGAGTTTACAGAGAGAAAGATCAAGCAAGACCTCTGTTGAAACATGGAGTCTCTTTTTGCTGTAGTTGCTGCTCTCGGTCCCCAGCACGTTTTTTGGCCGCTTGCTAAAAACTGCCCATATGACCTCAGATGAGCGTTCCAATGTGTCGTTCCTCAGTATATCTGTGATATTCTCTCTAATCAGTGATGTAATTCCTCCACCTCTTTTACATCATTCTCTTTTGCCTGAAACCTCTAAATCCTGGAACATTAAGCTGCCAATCTTGACCCCCTCACAACTAAGTCTCTGTAAAACTACAATATCATAGTTATATGGTTATTTCACCTGCTGACCTATTCCTCTGGTTCCCAACATTTTGCCACACCAGTTTAAACCATATCGAGTGGCATTAGCAAACCTCCTTGCCAGGATATTGGTGCAGTCGAGATGCAACTTGTCTTTCTTGTACAGGGCACCTGCCCTGGAAGAGATCCCAATGACCCACGTACCTGAAGCCCTCCCTTCTACACCAGCCATTTAGCTATGTTTTTAACTGTACCATCTTCCAATACCTAGGCTCACTAGCATGTGGTGCACAAAGTAATGTCTGAGGTGTTAGTCTTTGCCTGAGGTATAACAGTTAAATATTCACAGTCAAACCTGACAGATCCTGAGATGCTATTTGAAGGTGGCAGCAAAGTTGTCATGGACATCT
>NW_025176222.1:0-2000 GCF_004010195.1 Chiloscyllium plagiosum | reverse complement strand
AGAAACTTTTTCCCCGGGCACAACCGAGTGTTACAAGGGGACATAAATTTAAGGTGGAAGGTATAGGGGGGATGTCAGGGGTGGGTTCTTTACCCAGAGAGTGGTGGGGGCATGGAATGCGCTGCCTGTGGTAGTGGTAGAGTCAGAATCTTTGGTGACCTTTAAGTGGCAATTGGATAGGTACATGGATGGGTGCTTAAGCTAGGTCAAATGTTCGGCACAACATCGTGGGCCGAAGGGCTGTTCTGTGCTGTATTGTTTAGATTACTTACAGTGTGGAAACAGGCCCTTCGGCCCAACAAGTCCACACCGACCCGCCGAAGCGTATCCCACCCATACCCCTACATTTACCCCTTTACCTAACACTACGGGCAATTTAGCATGGCCAAATCACCTGACTTGCACATCTTTGGACTGTGGGAGGAAACCGGAGCCTCCGGAGGAAACCCACGCAGACACGGGGAGAACGTGCAAACTCCACACAGTCAGTCGCCTGAGTCGGGAATTGAACCCGGGTCTCTGGCGCTGCGAGGCAGCAGTGCTAACCACTGTGCCACCGTGCCGCCCACTATGCCACCGTGCCGCCCACGGTGGCATAGTGGGCGGCACGGTGGCATAGTGTTCTATGTTCTATGCTCTATGAGACATCAGAGTTAATGTTTCGGGTCAGGTCCCTGACCCCGAAATGTTAACTCTGATTTCTTTTTACAGATGCTCCCCGGCCTTCTGAGCTTTTCTAGCATATTTTGTGTTCGCTGCTGTTAAAGCTTGGCTCATTGTATGGACAAATCTTATGAATCACTTAGATATTTTGACTGATGCGCTGAAATATTTCAGATGCGACACCGTTCGACTCAAAATTACATTTTTCCCCATTATCAATCCCAGGATTTGATAGTCACGGACACAAGGGATTCAATGTATTCTTTCTGCTCCTGAAACCATCTGTAATGTTCAACTCCAAAAAGCATGCTGGTCAGTAAAGATAAAATCACGAGCTCCAAAGAAAGTTCCAGCCTAGATTTAAACTGTGTGTGAAGGTCACTCGGAGTCTCCAATTAATTAATTTAGTCGCTCATTGACTTTGCTCTGAAAATACACACAGGTTTCGTTCCATGAACAAAAACCTCCTTTATCTCCAACGTAAATAGTTCCTTGTTGCTGATAAATATTTTCCATGAACTGTAGATTGCAGTTAGGTCAGAATTACTCTGACGCTGAATGTTTTTACTCTGCTGTTACTCATTCCTACTTAAATAATTGATTCCTGCACGGTGACTGTTCTGTTGTTCAAACACAGAAATGCAGCTCCTCTGGGAAGCAAAATTATTAGCTGAGTGTTTCCAATTCAATTACAAAGTTGAAAAGACGTCCGAATGAGTACATGAATAGCAATTCTTTAGCGGAATCATGGACAAGTGGTGGAAAATGGGACTAGATCATTTTAGGATATCGTGTAGGCATGGGCAAGATGGCCCGAAGGCATTTTTTACCATGCTGAACAGGTCTATGAATCCGAAAGATTCTGTGCACACAGACGGAGGGAAGGTTAAAATATTATACTTTCCTAAGGTTAACATATTGTTCTGCAATCTGGAACTTCGAAATAGCCAAAAACACCCGCGTTTCTCATATTTATTTGAAATTAACATTTTTATCTCTTTAGAACTAAAGTTCATGGTTTTCTGTTGTGCCAATACTGCACAATCTGGAATAAGATATAATTGGTTTAGTTCACAAATATCCAACCGACACTCTTCATAGTCGGTTGTTATAGTTTTTAATCTAAAAGTATAACATCCTGAGTATGGAGTATACGGATAGAATCTGTTTACTTACATGAGTTGCTCCTTCATTAACGCTGACAGTCTCAAAATTTCGGAGATGTGATTGCAATTCCCACTACGGCCAGTAGTGGACACTAATCTGCGCAACAATGAGGTTTCCGAATTAAAGAGATGGCCAAAACAGACCAAAACGATTCCCCCAGTGTTGGACAA
>NW_025176221.1:0-2000 GCF_004010195.1 Chiloscyllium plagiosum | reverse complement strand
CAGGTAAGGACACTGACAGGGTGACCAACCCTAAGGACCTCAAATAAGGGGCACTTTGACTGCTGGAGTGGGAATTCATGGAGACTGCTACTGCAGTGCTGGTGACATAGGATATGTATGGTAGTGGGTAAAGAAAGTCAAAGGTTCTTCACAGGTAAATCCACAGTAAAAATGGAATAAAATGTCAGAGTGGTTCCTGAAGTCTTTTCCTTCAATGGCAAATATCTCTGCAATTACTGCTAAGTTTGGTACTGAAATGAAGGAATCAAAATCCTTGGAGGTGTGTCAGATTTCCAGCTGATGTTATGACTGTACAAGTCCTATCACAGGCTGAAATCTGGCTTGATGGATTATATTTTGTTTCTTTTCATGAATGTGATCTCTTACCGAAGCCTAAGTTTGCAATCTTACAGACTCCGGTTTAACAATAAAATAGAAGTTCATTATGCAAAAGAAATGATGATGAAATAAAACAAACCAAAATATTATATAATGCAAATATAATTATTGAAAGCATACAGTCATATATAATCCCATTAATCCGAAAAAAAACTTTGACAGGCACCATAGAGAACCTCCTTCCTCATCAACTCTATGGGCTAAATCTAACTGTGACTTCAACTCCCAGTATGGAAAATCTGTTAGCTTCTTCCTGTAGCCTTCATACACCTGATCAAATGACCCCTTCAGAGTTTACACAAACACATCTGGTCTGGAGCTATTACTAAACTACTTACTCTGAGGTAATTTTTTTTTAACAACTCTAAACAATTATGAGGGGCATGGATAGAGTAAATAAACAAAGTCTTTTCTCTGGGGTCGGGGAGTCCAGACCTAGAGGACATAGGTTCAGGATGAGAGGGGAAAGATATAAAAGAGACCAAAGGGTGGTACGTGTATGGAATGAGCTGCCAGAGGAAGTGGTGGAGGCTGGTACAACTGTAACATTTAAGATGCATTTGGATGGGTATACGAATAGGAAGGTTTTGGAGGGAAATGGGCCGGGTGCTGGCAGGTGAGACAAGATTGGATTGGGATATCTGGTCGGCATGGACGGTTGGGCTGAAATGTTTGTTTCCATGCTGTACTTCTCTATGACTCTATGACTGCATTAATGATTTGAATTTGCATTTTCTTTAGTCCTGCAGTTCATGTTGATTATTTATTGCACTGTTTTATGTGAGTCATATGGAAGGTAAAGATTGGAGAGTAGATACACCAGCAATTTCTTCATCTACTTACTTTAGTGTCACCTTTATCTTTGAATAATGCCGCAGCTAATTCTACAAGATCTTTAATAACGTGTATCAAATATGGACATTTATGAAAAGGGAGAGTCAAAAAATATTGACCATAACTAATAATTTCCAATGATATTAAATATTTTTGTAAGTGCAATTTGCTCTGCATGAAGTCTATTTAAGAATTGAGATTTCTGTTAAAAAATGAATCTCAACATTGCTGAAATTTAAATATTAAAAGACCAGTGTTTTTATAGATTGTCGTTTGCTTCCACTTTTGAACTCTGTTTGGAGACCTCTTCAAGATCTTGTACATATCAGGAAGGTTCCTCCTATTTTGAGTCTGAAGGATTTCTGCAAACCCTCTTTTTGTTAACAGTATCAATACATTTCTATCTCTAATATAAACTGTTCCTTCTCTTTTTGGATCTCACAGATGATGACTGACGTCAGCACAAAATCATCCAGAAACCTCAATCACATTATTCTACAATGTTGTGATAGTTCTGATGAGAGCTAAAATAATTTATCCTGAGCCTTGGAAAAAAAAAAGTGCTTGGTACTCGAATCAAGAATGTTTTTGCTTTTGAGCTTCCTTTCCACAAGAACAGGTATTGGATTTGCCTACCTTTCAACTTTTTAGAACCAGCCAGAAAATGGCAATCTTCATAGAATGTAGAGGCACTTGAGGAAACATATCAAATGTGGAAGAACAGCTTGGTGGGAAGAAGTGTTTACAAAGCAGAAGTGTTTGCGCTT
>NW_025176220.1:1395-2000 GCF_004010195.1 Chiloscyllium plagiosum | reverse complement strand
CAACTCCTCAGCTCATTGGCCCATTTGATCAGGATCCCATTGAACTCTGATGTAACCTTCTTCGCTGTCCACTACATCTCCAATTTAGGTGTCATCTGCAAACTTACTAACTATACCTCCTATGTTCACATCCAAATCATTTATATAAATAATGAAAAGCAGTGGACCCAGCACCAATCCTTGTGGCACAGCGTTGGTCACAGGCCTGCAGTCTGAAAAGCAGCCCTCCACCACCACGCTCTGTCTTCTATTTTTGAGTCAGTTCTGTATCCAAATGACTAGTTCTCCCTATATTCCATATGATTTAAGGCTTGCTAACCAGTCTACCATGAGGAACCTTGTTGAATGCCCTACTGAAGTCCATATAGATCATGTCCACCACTTTGCCCTCATCAATCTTGTTACTTCTTCAAAAAACTCAACCAAGTCAGTGAGACATGACTTCTCAAAGCACAAAGCCATGTTGACAATCCCTAATAGTCTTTGCCTTACTAAATAATGTAAAATTTGTCCCTCAAGATTCCCACCATCAACCTGCCCACCACCAATATCAGGCTCACCTGTCAATAGTTCCCTGGCTTTTTCTTACCACCTTTCTTAAATAG
>NW_025176220.1:0-830 GCF_004010195.1 Chiloscyllium plagiosum | reverse complement strand
CAAATCATAACTTGAAGCCATTTTGTTGTATTATTTTAAATTGAAAAGCCATTTTGTGGTTAATAAAAGCATACATATACTTGTTGCTCCTGACATCATCCTAAACTCAAATTTTAAATTCTCATCTCCCCTCTTTGGTCATTCTATGACCACACCATAAATATGAAGACATGGATCAAATTAATCCAATTAGATGGCAGCCAAAGACTGCCATACTTCCTCCTTCTCTGGGGAGGGACCAGGGGTAGGCAATGGGGCTTTCTCATCTTCATCAAAGTGGAGAAGAAACATCTTCTGGGTGGAAACAGTGTTGTCAATAGAAGCTAATATTTTAGCAATAATGCACTTAACAAATACCAACAAAAAGACCAACTAAATCAATAGCAGCATACGTAGCCATATTGATTAGCCAGTTATACCATGAGCCAAAACCCCAATTTCCCCATCCTGCACCTTCATTCATTTGACTGACAAATGTTATCTATCTGCCAAGTAATGGTTTTGATGAGGTCAGTGACCCCCATGATGCATCTACCTTTGACTATGGCACAAACTCCACCTTCCTTTGCAAGTACATAATCGTGGGCATAATGATTTTGTTGGGTCAATAGGTGCAATTCTGAAAACATGTCCCTAACTTCTGATAAGGCAGCAGTTACCCAAGAGGGTGAGACCACAAATGAGATAATTACAGTTTTATGGCTAATAACTCTTGAAGATCCTCCTACAGAAAAAAAGACACTAAGAGCTGCATATCCCAAAGAGTGAGTTTTACTGTTTTGTGTAGCTTTTGGATTCTTCCATTCTGTGCAAAACTCAGGGGAGACTGA
>NW_025176219.1:1401-2000 GCF_004010195.1 Chiloscyllium plagiosum | reverse complement strand
CAAATCCTCTCTGGCCTCAGGACTGGAGAATGGCCAGTGTTGCTGCTTTGTTTAAGATGGGAAATAGAGATAATCCAGGTCATTACAGGCCAGTGAGCATGGCGTCAATGGTTGGGACTCTGGAGAGAATACTAAGAGACAGGATTTATGCACATTCGGAAGCAAATGGACTTGTTAGTGATAGTCAACATGGGTTTGTGTGGGGAAGGTATGCCTCACCAACTTATGTTTGTTGAGGTGATGAATGAGAGGGAAGGACAAGTGTGTGTGAGATAGGGTCTGCATGGGTGTGTATAAGAGAGTGAATGTACTTGTTTATGAGAGTGCGTAGAGTAGTGCAGTCACTTGTAGTGTGACATGAACCCAACCTCCCAGTTGAGGTTATCCTCATGTACACTACACTGTACAATCGCTCTCTGTCTGTCTGTCTCTCTCTGTCTCTCTGTCTTTTTTTTCTGTCTCTCTGTGTGTTTCTGTGTGTGTGTCTCTCTCTCGCTCTCAGTGTCTCTGTCTGTGTCTGTGACTCTGTGTGTGTGTTTGTGTGTGTGTGCGTTTCCGTGTCTGTGTGTGCTTCTGTGAGTCTGTGTTGAAAGAGGTTG
>NW_025176219.1:0-498 GCF_004010195.1 Chiloscyllium plagiosum | reverse complement strand
CCCCAATATGGGGGCAGGCCTATAGGTGTACCAGAAGGAATGCGTGGTAGAGGAAGGGGCCGCGGAGGATTTAGAGGTCAGCCACTCAACACCTGTTTTGAATGTGGCCAACCCGGGCATTGGAGAAGGGATTGTCCTATGTTCTGGGGACCCCAGGGAGGCCAGGGATTGATCCGAGGACGGTATCTCCGTGCAAGTCAGCCTCCTCTTCAACAGGCTGTTCAGCCTTATCAAGTCCCAAATGCAGCTGCAGCCCTGGTGCAAGGACAGTACCCCCAAACTATGCTGGAAGGGCAGGGGTATGAATATTGACAGGACCCGAGGACTCAGGGGCATGTGAGGTTGGCAGACCCCTATATGCGAATGAGGGTAATGGACAAGAATCTGTCTTTTTTTGGTTGACACGGGTGCAAGATTTTCTATCATCACTTGTGACATACCTCGGTCAAGCATGTCATCCACTAGTGTCCAGTTAGTAGGGTTCTCGGGTAAACCAGA
>NW_025176218.1:0-2000 GCF_004010195.1 Chiloscyllium plagiosum | reverse complement strand
AGAGATGTACAGCATGGAAACAGACTCTTCAGTCCAACCAGTCCATGCCGACCTGATAACCCAACCCAATCTAGTCCCACCTGCCAGCATCCGGCTCATACTGTGCATCATTTTGGATATTAAAGAAGAATATAAGTGCATTAGAAACAGTTTATTAGATTGATGCCTCGAATGAATGCGTTGTCTTATGAAGATAGATTGGGCTTGTTTCGACTGGAATTTAGAAAAATGAGAGTGGTTTGACTAAGTGTATATGATCCTGAATGGTCTTGACAAGATAGTTGTCTGAAAGATATTTCCTTATGGGTTAGTCCAAAAGTAGCAGGTATTGTTTTAAAGTTAAGTGTCACCCTTTGAGGACAGAGATGAGGTTTGCTTTCCCTTTCTCAGAGAATCACGCAAATTTTGAACTCCACCTAAAAGACAGAAGTAAGGTCACTGAATATTTTTAAGGCAGAGGTAGACAGATCCCAGTTAGGCAAGGGAATCAATGGTATTAGGATGGATGGGAATATGTAATTCACAAAGAAACAAATCAGTCCTGATCTGAATAGAAGAGCAGGCTCAAGGTACTAAAGGGTCTACTTCTCTCCTATTTGTATGTGGGTATGCACAGCACTGAGGGAGTGCAGCGTTGTCATTTTTCAGATGAAACATGAAATGGAAGGTCTTGTCTGCTCTGTCAGGTAGTTGTAAAAGGTCCTGCGGTACTATTTTGAAAATTTTCAGGAGCGTTCTCCTTGATGTGCTGACCAATATTGATTCTTCAACCAATTTGTTTTAAAACACAGATGGACTAATCATTACTTCATTGCTCTTTGCAGGATCTTGCTCTGTGCAAATTGGGTGCTGCAATTCCCCCATTTAAGAAGTTAAAGTACGTACTTAGAAATGAAAAAAGAACTGTGAGGCATCCTAAGATATTGAAACATGCAATTTAAAAAGAACTTTCCTTTTTTAAATTTTCTCCTAATATTCCCTCCTCCACTACAGCCACTTATGCATCTTTTGAGTAATATTTCTGAAGTCGTCACATTGGACTTGAAAAGTTAACTCTGTACCTCTCGTCATAAATGCTGACAGACTTGCTTAATTTCTCCTGTATTCCTGATGAAGGGCTTTTGCCCAAAACATCGATTTTCCTGCTCCTCGGATGCTGTCTGAACTGCTGTGCTTTTCCAGCACCAATCTAGTCCAGAATCTGGTTGCCAGCATCTGCAGTCCTTGTTTTTACCTAGTTAATTTCTCCAGGACGTGGTTTTAATTTCATTTTCCAACAGCTATAGTATTTTGGTTTTGAGCCAATGTAGAGCTGGTTTATGCCAAGTGTATGGTCAGTTTGTGTTGTGATTCTGAAATAACATAACTGGGCTAAAACACCTGAAGATTAATCTCCTGTGAAGACCTATTTATAATTCATAAAGATATAAAAAAAGGAAATTAAATGTCTGACCCCATTTTTGACACTGTTAACGTTAAACACTTCCACATTAATTACTATGAATAATAGTCAAAGTAAAGCTCATGCTCCACTGCTTCAGCAGCATAACATCAAATGTCACAGTGTTGTGATGTTTTCTATTTCCTACACCAGCCATCCTCATGGCCAATTTACTACTACTTAACATTCAATTATTGAATTTATCTAAACTGGTTTTGAATCAAGGCCCGATATGTAGTAGGTAAAGGTGTGATTCCAGTGCTCATTTCAAAACAAATTTAAACCAAATGATTTTCAAAAAGTAATTATTTACTTACTGCAAAGTTAAAAAAAATCACACAACACCAGGTTATAGTCCAACAGGTTTATTTGGAAGCACTAGCTTTTGAAGCGCTGCTTTTTCATCAGGTGGTTGAAGAAGCAGTGCTCCAAAAGCTAGTGATTCCAAATAAACCTGTTGGACTATAACCTGGTGTTGTGTAATTTTTTTAACTTTGTCCACCCCAGTCCAACACCAGCACCTCTGAATCATTACTCACTGCAAGTTTTGCAAGACACG
>NW_025176217.1:0-2000 GCF_004010195.1 Chiloscyllium plagiosum | reverse complement strand
ATAAAGTTTCAACTTTGATCTCCAGCATCTGCAGACCTCACTTTCTCCTCGAAGTGATCAGAATTACTACTGACTGGGAAAATATAAATAAATAAATATTAGAAAATAATATTGAAAATATAAACAGAGCACCATGGTTGTAAAACAGGTTCAGCTGTAAGTTGAAGTCTTCTAGTTAGTGATTTGAGGATGTCAAATCAGGGAGCATTCTCAATGTTTACAGGAACTTTATAGCAAGGTACAGTAGCCCAGGTCTGGTTGAATGTAATCTTACAGATGATGTAACCAACTACTCTGCCCTATCAAACACTATTTACAATAATCAGTTACAAATCAAAGTTTTCAAAGAAAGTAAAAGCAAATTTTCTTTTAATTGATGCTCTTACTTTTCTCTTCTCATAGTAGTGTCCTAGTGATTAACCTTGAATTTCTCACGGCTTCTGGAGGATTGGCAATATTACAGCAAGAGAGGACAAACATCAGAGGGAAAGCAACACCATGTCATTTCCATGTCACTTTGTCTGGATTCTCAGTGCTAATATTGATACAGATATTTATGCAGGATAATGTTTAGGAGCTCACTGCAAGCTTACAATCTCCACCTATGCAGACTCATTGACTTGCTCACTTTACACCAAGCCAGTTGTTCAACTGCAGTATTGGCTGGGCATTTGGCTTAGTGATGAAGTTACCACATAGCGCCAACCTGTCAATGCGCCTGTCAATAGCAAGGCCATCGGCCTCAGTAGGGTTGCTCGGCTGCCATTAGGATTTGCAAAAGACGTGTGCGTACGCCTTAAAATCCATGAGCCATCATTGAATTCTGGTTGGCTCAGGGAAATCTGAAGAGCTACTTTAGCAGTTCCAGAGAATGAAAGACAATTTATTCTCCTAAGATTAGACAAATTATACACCTTCTCTTTTCATAAGCAGGTAAAGAAGGAACATTTCATTTTTCTGATTTGGAACAACTGATACTGTGGGCTGAAGAAAATCTAAATCTGTGATTTCGTCAATTTGTTTATTTGCTCTGTTGGTTTGTAGCTCAAATGGCATGTAATCATTTAAACTATTGGTAAATAAAGTCAACTATTTACAGACTAACTATAATCATTTCACAGCTTTGGCTATGCACGAATGTGTGTAGTCATTTTCTTGGTGATAGAAACAAAAATTGAATCATATTCACAGTTTAAATTAATGAATTTGATGTATGTTTTCTGGGTTCCAGTATTAGTGTTCTTCAGATTTACCCAATGCTGATAGAAGTCAACCATGAATATTGTATTATCCACACTATATTTCATGCATACTGCATTTCTATCTTCCTTGCTCCAAACTGAAACAACTCTTTGGTAGAATCATAGAATCCCTACATTTTGGAAGCAATCCTTTTGGTCCATTGTGTCTGCACCAACACTTCGAAGAACATCCCACCCAAATCCATCCCCCTACCCATTCCTGTAACCCTGCATTTCTCATGGCCAATCCACCTAACCTGCACATTTTTGGGCTGTGAGAGGAAAGTGGACCACCCAGAGAAAACCCATGCAACCAAGGAAGAATGTGCAAACTCCAGACAATCACGCAATGGCGGAATTAAACCCAGGTCCCTGGTGCTGTGAGGCAGAAATGCAAACCAACCCGTCCATGCTGACCTAATCTTGTCCTATTTGCCAGCACTTGGACCATATCCCTCGAAGTCCTTCTGTTCATATACCCATCCAGATGCCTTTTAAATGTTGAAATTGTACCAGCCTCCACCACTTCCTCTGGCAACTCATTCCATACACGTACCACCCTCTGCGTGAAAAAAAATGCCCCTTATGTCCCTTTTAAATCTTTCCCCTCTCACCTTAAACCTATGCCCTATGGTTCTGGACTCTTCCACCCCAGGGAAAAGACCTTGTCTATTTACCCTATCCAGGCCCCTCAGGATTTGACAAACCTCGATAAGGTCACCCCTCAGCCTCCGACGCTCCAGGGAAAACAGCCCCAGC
>NW_025176216.1:0-2000 GCF_004010195.1 Chiloscyllium plagiosum | reverse complement strand
CGCACAGTTAGTTTTCAGGCAGCATCCCCTACTAACTATTTTACTGAAGATGGGATTGAGATAGGAACATCCTGATCACAAATAATGGGTAGCCAGTTAGGGTGGTTTTCCAGATTCCTTATGGTCTATTCTTCTTCTTTGTTGTTTCTTTGAATGGTTCTGTGTCTTCAACGTTTGAAACAGCCTTCTTCAAAGTGAGGCTGCACTTAAAAAGCAGCCTTTTGATTTCCTACAGAGTTAGAAGGATCAGAGGACATTTCCTGATTTGGCAAAACACTGCGGGTATTCTCAGAGAGCTGCAGCCTTGACGGCAACATCAATAGAGGTGGCCACAACTCAGGCAGCATGGAGAAGTAGTCTCCTTCAGGTTGAGGCACACTGACAGGTATCTAGAATTAATACCTTCCCCTGGCAACGTTCAGACTCACATGGAGCTCCCAGGAATATACTGGGATGTTGTCTCAATGCAGCTGATGGCAAAGGGGTTCATCCCAATCAGGGCCATAAATCTCCAGTGGCCTAGTAAAAGGATTGGGTGTGAGCCAACTACTACGCTAATTGACCATCCACCTTTGGTTAGCTGACAATCAATCCACTGCCACTCCAGCCTTTGAAAATATCCTACCTGTCAGGTAATCATCTGAGGCTTCCCTCCTCATGCCGTCCTCCACAATTTTCCTCCTCCGAGCTATCTCCAGACAATGAATAAAATTCATCCCCTGTGATTCTCCCACATGTATGATCCAGAGGAATGCCAGCAGAGCCACAAGACGGTTAATAACCTTCTTTACTCAACCAGTTTAAGAATTCCAACTTCTCTTTGATATTGCACACTCACTCTATCTCTGATGCCTTACAAACCTCCCACCAAGGCTCCTGCTTTGTCACTCTCAGAAGCTGCAAAACCTTCCTTCACTCACTCTCACCCTGACACCCAATAACCCTCCATGCCCTCTCAGCTGCCAACTCCTTGCTGGGAGCACCTCCCCACTTGCACCAAGAATAACAGTTGGGCCACCAACTTTCACCTCTCACCTCTTAAATGGACAGCATCCTGACCCTGACAGTCCTGAATGGCTGACTGGAATATTCTCCAATCAAAACTGGCTTAAAAACAGGTTAAATGTCGCGGTCACTGTTTTTCAGCAGACTTTATTTTATATTGCTAAGTGAAGGAGGAAACTGCCTTATTTGGTTTTTGCACTGTTTCAGACTTTAAATACTAAACAACTTGTAAATGTAAAATTGAAAATCAAATCTTGTTGGATCAATTCACTGAGTGGACGGGTGTGTGCTTCAGCTGAGGGCTCCTCTCGATACCACTTTAGCATGCACCGTCTCAGAAAAATGATGGCTGGCATCATTCTGGATCATCGCACACTAAAAATATTCTCCGGTGATTGTGGGCGGCACGGTGGCCCAGTGGTTAGCGCTGCTGCCTCACGGCGTCAGAGACCTCAGGCGACTGACTGTGTGGAGTTTGCACGTTCTCCCCGTGTCTGCGTGAGTTTCCTCTGGGTGCTCCGGTTTCCTCCCACAGTCCAAAGATGTGCAGGTCAGGTGAATTGGCCATGCTAAATTGCTGCTAGTGTTAGGTAAGGGGTAAATGTAGAGGTATGGGTGGGTTGTGCTTCGGCGGGGTGGTGTGGACTTGTTGGGCCGAAGGGCCTGTTTCCACACTGTAATGTAATGTAATCTAATCTTGTTTTGGAGAATGCTGCAGGGCCCCTCCTGATTTGACATGGCACCAGAAGTGCTGTTTCAAAACCCCAAGGGTTCTGTCCCAGAATTTGTTGGTAAAGGACAGAAATCAAATTAGTTCTTGTGCACAGATATGGTCCTCTGTAAGAGTCATCTAGTGGGGTGATCTCACGAGCTTGAGAGGTTTTCTACTGCTTCTCCAGCAAGACAGTTTGATATCTACATCTTAGCATTAAGTCATGATAGCTGTAAAGCAATGCAAAGATACCATTCTTGTGACTAGGAGTCAAGGTATTAAT
>NW_025176215.1:0-2000 GCF_004010195.1 Chiloscyllium plagiosum | reverse complement strand
CTTTCTCCTCCCTACAGAATGGTCACCCCAACAAGACAGAGATGATTCAGTACCTGGGGAACAAAGGCTCAGCGAGACACAATGGTTGGAGGAAGTGCCTTTTTTCTGGTGAATGATACAGATGCCAGTAAATAATTTCAATTAAACTAATTTTGCTGTGGTATGTCAGATTTAAAGAAGCTGCACAAAATTAATCATTTTTGCTTTGGGTATCATATGAAGCTTCTGTTGAGACTATTTCCTTCGATTCATGGTAACCCACCAACTCTCCTCCTCAAATTCACTGCAAGCTGGTAAGCTACAACTCTCCCTTGGACTCAGCAATTCCCCGAGAGAAAACATTTGCCAACTCTGGTTGGATGTATTCCTGAAGGTTTCCCAGCTCCCCACCCACACCTTCAATATTTTTGTAACTAATAAACTAACACCCAAACAAATTGCTTTTGGGCTTTCTCATGAGTTTTCTCCCACATTGATCACAGCAGCGGCCAGGAGTTTCAAAAGCTCTAGGCTAACTCTAGAGGGTTGACACTCTGGCAGCGAGCCTCCATACAGTGTATTCCTGAGAGACAACACGTGGGCACTCAGCCAAACAGGACTCAAAGCCATTATCAGGCAGAACTCTCTGCTCTCCCACAGTCAAACCTACTAAGTTGGTGAAGGATGAGAGTTATCTGTCATCACCTCAGGAACAACTCAATAGTGATGCCACGTCAATGTTATTCTAGTAAGTTGTATGTGTGTAGATCCTGTGTTTATGTTAAAATATCAGAGACTGGGCTTTGTAACCTTTTGTAATTAAATTGATCAGCTTGTACACCATGTCCCTGTGAATACAACTCACCTTTTCTGATACTAAAGGGTCAAAGACTGGAATAAGTACACAATTCAGTCTTTTGTTTAAAGCTAAAAGATATTAAAGAAAACTTCTAACTAATTCAGACTTATTTATGACTTGATTTAACAATTAAGGGCCTATTTTCAAAGACAGTTTGCATACTGAGAAAACATTGGTTGAAACTGGCTTCATTCTCCCTAATATGCTGGAAGCTCCTTTGCTCTCACCCTATTACTGGTGCACCAACAGGCACTTAAAATACTTGATAGTTCTTTCTATGTTCAGAAACCTTGCACTGAAATGTTCCATATACAGTCATAGAGATGTACAGCATGGAAACAGACCCTTCCTTCCAATTCGTCCAAGCTCGCCAGATATCCCAACCCAATCTCGTCCCACCTGCCAGCACCCAGCTCATATCCCTCCAAACCCTTCCTATTCATATAACCATCCAGATGCCTCTTAAATGTAGCAATTGTACCGGTCTCCACCACTTACTCTAGCAGCTCATTCCATACAGGTACCACCCTCTGCGTGAAAAAGTTGCCCTTTAGGTCTCTTATATATCTTTCCCCTCTCACCCCAAGCCTATGCCCTCGAGTTCTGGACTCCCCTACCCCAGGTAAAAGACTTTGTCTATCTATCCAATCCATGCCCCTCATAATTTTGTAAACTTCTATAAGGTCACCCCTCAGCCTCCGATGCTCCAGTGAAAACATCCCCAGCCTGTTCAGCCTCTCCCTTCAGCCCAAATCCTCCAACCCTGGCAATATCCTTGTAAATCTTTTCTGAATCCTTTCAAGTTTCACAACATCTTTCCTATAGTAGGGAGAACAGAATTGTATTCAGTATTCCAAAAGTGGTCTAACTAATCTCCTGTATAGCTGCAACATGACCGCGGTGGGGGAGTTCAAAACTAGAGGGCATAGATTTAGGGTGAGAGGGGAAAGATTTAAAATGGACTGAAGGGATAATCTTTTTACACAGAGGGTGGTGCATGTATGGAATGAGCTGCCAGAGGAAGTGGTGGAGGCTAGTACAATTACAAATTAAAAGGCATCTGAATGAGTATATGAATAGGACGGATTTAGAGGGATATCGGGCAAATGCTGGTAAATGGGACTAGATTTATTTAGGATATCTGGCCGGCATGGGTGAGTTG
>NW_025176214.1:0-2000 GCF_004010195.1 Chiloscyllium plagiosum | reverse complement strand
GTGGGCTAAGTCTTTGAAGAAACTTAAATATTAGAATAATAATTTTAAATTTGAGGCTCTGGTTGGTTGGGAATCAATATAAGTGAGTAAAGAGAGAGATTGTGAATAAGTGGGGTTTGATGTTCTTTCCAACAAGGGCGGCAGTGCTTTGGATGATTTGCTGGTTACTCCTGGTAAAAGATGGGAGATGGTTCAGCATTAGAATATTAACATTGAAAGAATTGGACTTGAAGCAGCAATGGTTTCATGTAATCCCTACAGTGTGGAAGCAGGTCATTCAGAACATCAAGCCCCCACTGACCCTCCAAACAGCATCCCACCCAGATTCACCCCTCCACCTTACATTTCCCAATGGTTAATCCACCGCCAGCACATCCCTGGACAATGTGGGCAATTAGGCTTGGCCAACCCACCTAACCTGCATATCTTTGGACTGTCAGAGGTAACCCACACAAACATAGGGAGAACGCGCAAACTCCACACGTTGTCCAAGAATGGAATAGAGCCCAAGGGTGGAATGAAGCTCAAGTCCCTGTCATTGTGAGGCAGCAGCGTTAACAACTGAGCCACCCATGATGCCTCCAGATCAGTTGTGATTCTTTAGTGTTTTGCTTTTGTTATCGAGTCTGGCTTCAATCGAAATGAAAGTCACGAGAATGTAAAACAGCTACTGATATCCTACCTCTGATTTTCCATCAGCACACAATGTCAATGTGACTACACTGTGGTCACTTGACCAGGAAGAACTCAATGCTCAACCATTCTGGAAGTCAATTGTTCAAAACCAGAAATCTGTTGTTCACTTTAATGACCTCTTTTCTTCCCAATTGTTTGAAGAATACAATCTTAGACTTGAAATATAGCAAGTTCTTAGTGCTTTAGAGGAATTTAACTTCCTTATAAGGAATGGGAAAAATAAACTTAAAGTGGAAATGAAGCTAGATATACCTTGTGCACCTCCTCACAAAGCTTCTAACCAGGATATTAACTTGGATTTCTAACTGGATTAGTAGATTTAAATATTACATCAAAAGAATACCTTTTATTGTCTTCTACAAGTATCAAAATAGCAAAACAAATAGAGTCATAGAGATGTACAGCACAGAAACAGACCCTTCATCCAACTCATCCATCTGACCAGATATCCCAACCTAATCTAGTCCCATTTGCCAGCACTTGGCCCATATCTCTCTAAACCCTTTGGCAGAGAAGTGGTGAAGGAAGGAAAGTGGAGGTGTAGGAGGAAGGAATTTGGAGGGATTTGAAGAGAGGGTAGTGATTGTGGAGGAGGAGCAGGAGTAAGGGGAGGTTTAAATGAAGAATGGTAGATGCTAGGGATTAGGTTAGAAGGAAGGGCAAGAGAATGGTGTGGTTTTGGGAAAGAGTGTGAGGGTAGCAAAGGAAAGATGGCTCATCAGGTGTGAAAGAAGAGAGCAGGATATCAAGGATAGCATGGGGGAGGGTAGACAAGGGAAGCTTTTTTTTAAACAAAGGAGAATTTAAGTCATATGTTTGTTATGGGCTTTATTCTTTTTTTCTAGATACGGTGATAGTTCACCTAAAGAGAGTGTGCAGGGAGTAATAGGGATCCCTAGGTCCAACCGGGACCAATTGGGATGTGGCCCCAACACTGAATACTTCATACCTCGGTCAGGGGAACCATGGATAGCTCTGATTGCGAGAGGAAATTGTACTTTCAAGGAGAAAATTTTGAATGCTGCCAAAAAATTGGCATCTGCAGTTGTGATTTACAACTTTCTTGGTACTGGGAATGCAACAGTAACCATGAATCACATTGGTAAGTTTTAGTATATCACAGTTTGTAAAAACAGTTGACCATAACTGGTTAATCTTGTTTTTAAATTGTAATTTTGTCCTTTTGGGAAAACATATGTGTTTCTTTGTTGTTAATGCAATGGTGTGAATTGTTCTTATGTTGTTGCATAAGCAATTGTACATCACCCCCTGACGTCATCAATGCCTCCTGAACAGGTTGTTGT
>NW_025176213.1:0-2000 GCF_004010195.1 Chiloscyllium plagiosum | reverse complement strand
TCGATTTAGGAATGATGGAAAACCATGAAGATGCAACGGGGAAAAGAATACCACACAGGGCGACTGCCACACAGGGAGACCACGACACAGGGAGACCGCCACACATGGAGATTGACACACTGGGAGACCGCCACACAGGGAGACTGACACACTGGGAGACCGCCACACAGGGAGACTGACACACAGGAAGACTGACACACAGGGAAACCGACACACAGGGAGACTGATACACAGGGAGACCGACACTCAGGGAGACTGATACACAGGGAGACTGACACACAGGGAGACAGACACAGACGGAGACTGATACATAGGAAGACTGATACACAGGGAGACTGACACACAGGGAAACCGACACACAGGGAGACTGACACACAGGGAGACTGACACTCAGGGAGACCGACACATAGGGAGACCGACACACAGGGAGAGTGATACACAGGGAGACTGACACTACACTACAGAAACGAGCCACAGCCGCCTGTTCTGCGGCCCTGTGGCGTCCAGCACTGAAAGTTGAATCCGTTCTCTGTTTCACCTTTCTGTTTCCGATAGCTCGTTATTGTCCAGCGTAATCGACATCTTGAAAACGTAAAAAAGACACTTTAAATTGATGACAAGATATAGACAAAGATGTCGTCGATGTTTGTACCGTGGGGCGAGATGGAATAGGCTGGTGGAATAAACTTTCCCTGCAGCGTAACAGCTGCGACATGACCTTATGGAAGGGTGGTAAACTGAGTATTTACGTGTTTTACCCAAGTTGGTGTGAGTTGAAAACTCAGGATGAGGATTTTGGCTGCTGGAAGTTAACTCAGAAACCCTGTTAAATCGAAATGTATTGAGCGAATCGCGAAACCCAAATAACAACGACAGACTAGTTCAGGAATCCGTGGTTCGCCGTGACAACAGCGCCTCAGCTTCTTCCCTGTCGCTGAGCCGCCTGCACAAGGAATGCAAATGCGGTACTGCTTTTCTTGGAAGGATCAGAAGGCGGTAACTACACTCAAACAGAATGGCATATTATCGGAACCAGGTTGGAGAAAAACTTTACAATGCTTTGCACAGTAATTAATGGACTTGCATTACGTTTCACTACGAGAGCAGATTCTTGTCCATGGGAAAGTCTGCAGTTGATGAACAAAGCAGTTTCTGCCCTGTGTCGAACTGGGGACATTTCGAGCGTTAGGGGAACGTGATGACCACTACACTACAGAAACCAGTCTCAGCCGCCCGTGCTGCGTCTCAGTGGCATCCAGCACTGAAAGTTGAAGCCATTCTACGTTTCATCTTTCTGTTTCCAATAGCTCGTTGTTGTCCAGGGTAATTGACATCTTGAAAACGTAAAAAAAATGACACGCTTTCAACTCAGTCCCAACACGTTTCCAACTCAGTTGGTATCAATGTGGCTCATGTCCAGTTGTGAACATCTCTGCAGCAAATTGCACGTTAACGTAAAATGCAGAAAAACATACACGCCAACCCGCATCAATACCTGTCTCCTGTTATTAAATAGTTATAGACAGAAACACAAGCACACAACCTTCCACCACTATCCTGTCTCCTGCCATTAAGCAGATATATGCAGAAACACACACAACCCTCCATCATCACGCTGTCTCCTTCCATTAAATAGATATACACAGAAACACACCCACAACTCTCCACCAAAACCCTGTTTCTTGCCAGTAATCAGATATGCACTAAAACACACAAGACAAGCCTCCACCACCACGTTGTCTCACGCTATCAAGCAGATATACGCAGAAGCAGACACACACACACACAACCCTGCGCCAACACCTTGCCTCCGAACAATAAACAGATATACACAGAAACACACAAATCTCTAAACCACCTTCCTGTCTCCTGCCATTAAACAAATATACACAGAAACACACACACACACAATCATCCACGACCACACTGTCTCCTGCCATGACACAGATCTACACAGAAACACACGCACACACACTCACACACACAATGGTCCACCATCA
>NW_025176212.1:0-2000 GCF_004010195.1 Chiloscyllium plagiosum | reverse complement strand
TATCCTGACTTGAGGATGTTGTTCCAAATTACTTGCAAGAATTGCAAAAAAAACAAATACTTTATCACAAAAAGTAAATCTGATACAAAACGCTTACAGGTGATGAGGTCGGAAGAGAAGGAGGGGGAGAGCGTCCAATTTCAGCAGTGACCCTAACTCAGATAACCCCCAAACTGAATCGATCTGCCCAGCGAGAGAGCTGGTCACGTCCGCTTGATTATACAAAAACTTGAATGCATTCTGTCTGAGGCATTACGAGTTAGGTATAAACAAAAGGACCCCAAATGACCCTTTCAAAACTCAGACATATTGGAATCTTGGGTCATTTGGAACCTCACTGAAGAAGAAAATTCAAGGATAATATAACTTTGTAAAAGGACTGGCTTTGTGACAACATATGCCACATTTGGCTTTGGACTGAATACAAACAATGTAAGTCTTTCTGCTTTGAAGCCAATAAAGTGTGTTAAGGTATTTGTGAGTTTATTTTAAAAAAAAGTGCTGAAGCATATTGAGTGCGGAAGATACAAAATTGCCTCATTAGTTCAATGAAAGGAATGCCTAGTCAAATCCACATTTCCTGTGTAAAGGAGTGTCAATGTAGCCACTGTAAATATATTGGATAGTGCCTGTTCTAATCGAGGAGCGATCAGCACGGTAACAACATCTGGATTGTGGTTTTTGAGAGGGGTGGTGGTGGAGGTCCAGGCGGTTACAGTATTGCAAAGGAACAAAGCCTGTTTGTTCAGTGACTATGATTGATGTCAGTCTCCATGGATGTTAATGATGTCACTAGACGGTTTCCCTCTCCTATTAGTAAGGGGTTTCTTGCAATGCTTTATGCCATTGTATCAGCAGGTGCATCACCTCCGCCACTAACAGTGATCAGCAGCAGCAGAGACAGGAAGAGAAGAGGTATACATCTGAGGATAGTCTGGAATGTTCCATTAATGGATCAGAATCTGCTAACATTAGACTGGAATGCTGCAACAATGGACAGGAGTTTGTCCTTGGGTCTTTTCTATCTTTCCTGGTATCGGTCGACATTATTAGATCGGATATACGGTGTACTGATGATTATTCAGACTGGTTACTATCCCATGCTCGCTATTGTTGGTGTTCCTGGTAAGTACCTTCATCTCTATGCATTTACTAATCCCATAAACCACGGCGAACTTCCTTGCTATTTCTTTTACAATCGACAATGGCATTTGGCAAAGACGGCAAATGTTGTCTTCAGTTTCAAATGTAAATTCCATTCATTATCCACAAATTTCAGAACCGTCCACAGCCGCACCCTCACAAACACCTGAGAGCAAGTTTGTTAACAATCCCGAAGAACATTTTTACCTGGAATTCATTTATGTCTCGGTATTCTGTCCGTCATCAAACCTATCCACTATCAGCTCGATAATATCCCCAGTCACCATCTTGGCATCAACGCTGACGCTTAATAAGCCATTTTTCATGACTTTATGGTTACAGGTCTCCTCGAAGCATGATTTCAGTTGCAAATATATCGATCACTACCTTGTTCTGGTCTCTAAAGTAACCTCATGATAGGGACGCTGTGTCAGTGTAATACTGTTGCAAGAAATGTAACTCAGAGGCTCATGTTATTACAGATAAAGGCACATCCTACCACAAATTATGTCAGAACGTAAATTCAAATTTCAGGAATTGGAAATAAAATTTATTTTCAATAATTATAACCATAGCATCACCAGCATTTAGTCTATAAGTTTATCTATTTCACTGATGTCGTTTGGAAAAGAAATCTAGTATTATTACCTGATCTGGTTTAAGACTGACATCTGACCCAAAGTAATGTTCTTGGCTCTGTACTACCTTCGGGAATAAGCTCACAGTAAAGGGTCAACAAATACTGCCCCTTTCAGCGATGCAGACATCCCATGTAATAAAAACAGGAAAGGTTAAATAAATGAAAGAATGATGCAAGAGATCAAAATCAAAAAGAACGAGAAAGTGCCAGAGAAACT
>NW_025176211.1:0-2000 GCF_004010195.1 Chiloscyllium plagiosum | reverse complement strand
TCTTCCATAACACAGAACCTGAACCTGTGCTGGAAAGAGCTGGAAAATGCTACTGTAAATGCTATCAAAATTCAAATGATCTCAGTGACTTGTACTCTGGGAGAAAAGGGCGTTGATTGATTGGCTCGTTGGCTGTGATTGGTCTATGGTAATTTCTTGACCAGTCAGAGTCAACTTACCAACCAATCAACACCCTTTCCACCTGCTGTATAAATTGCTGTGAGCCATTAAAATGTGGCATTCTTGCATTTATCCTGATGAGTATCAGACCAAAGTCTCCAGCAACAGGCTCCGGATTCAAAATGGAGCCGACACTGGGTGACTCTGTGAGCCCCCTCCAGCAGAACTTACTCTCACATTTTTTACAATCATTCTGCAGTTTGAAACTTCAATTCTAAGTCTGTAAAAATTACTCACCTACTGTGCAGCTGTTACCTCATAGGTCTCACTCTGTCTAAGCACCTTATGATCTGTATGTCCTTGCTTGCTATGATCTGCCTGTATTGCTTGCAAAGCTGAATGTTTCACTGTACTTAGGTACATGTGACAACAGTAAATCAAAACAATTCAAGTCTCTGTTTTCAGCAACAATTCTCCTTGTACAAAATATTTTTACCATTTCTAATGTTCATTGTTTGCTTTTTGATTAGATTCCCTGCAGTATGGAAACAGACCCCTTGGCCCAACCAGTCCACACTGACCCTCTGAAGAGTAACCAACCCAGACCCATTTCCCTCTGACTAATGCAGCTAACATTATGGGTAATTTAACATGGCCAATTCACCTGACCTGCACATCTTTGGACTGTGGGAGGAAACCGGATCACCCAGAGGAAACCCATGCAGACACAGGAAAGATGTGCAAACTCCACACAGACAGTCGCCTGAGACTGGAATCGAACCTGGGACCCTGGTGCTGTGAGGCAGCAGTGCTAACCACTAAGCCACTGTGCTGCCCTGAATGGAGGACATTGTTGATCATGTGGGAGGGGAAATTGCTGTTCTTGAAAATAGGAGGAGATCTGGGAAGTCCTGGAATGGAATTGCTCCTCCTAGGAGTAGATATGTGACAAAGATGGTGGATATATGGCAAAGACAGGATTATTGGAGTAAGGGATCGTGTCTTTACAGGAGGGGGATGGGGTGGAGGTGGAAGGAGGTGTGGTCAAGGTTACGGTGAGAGTCGGTGGGTTTGAAATAGATGTCCAGGTTGGGTCAGTTGCAACAGTCAGAGACGGAAAGATCCACAAATAGGAGGAAGGTGTCAGAGATGGTCCATGTCAACTTCAGGACGGGTAGAAGGTGTTGGTGAAGTCTATGGCTCTCATACAGTCATCAGTGTAGCAGAGGAAAAGGTGGGGGATGCTGCCAGTGTAGCTACAGAAGAGGGACTGTTCCATGTATCCTACGAAGGGGCAGGCATCGCTGGGCCCCATGCAAGTGTCCATGGCTATCCAGCTTGCTTGTAGAAAGCGGGAGGAGTCACGGGACCATCTCTGACATTTCACTCCCCCTCTTGGACCTCTTCGTCTCCAGCGACTGACTCAGCACGGACATCTATTTCAAACTCACTCCAGGACTTCCCAGATGTCGTCCTATTTCAAGTACTGTAATTTTCCCTCCGATGTGATCACCAATACCCTCCATTACATTTCCTCCAATTCCTGCACCTCCACCCTCAAACCCCAAACCCCTAACCACAACCAGGATAGAACCCCCCGCTTCTTACACACCATCCCAACAGTCTCTGGATCCAGTGCATTATCCTCTGCTATTTTCGCCACTTACAGTCAGACCCCACCACTAAAAATATATTTCCCTCCCCACCTCTATCTGCGTTCTGCAGAGACCATTCCCTCCGTGACTCCCTTGTTAGGTTCACACCACCCACCAACCCACCCTACATACTGGCACCTTCCCTCACTGCCACACCAGATGCTAAACCTGTGCTCACACCTCCCCACTCACCTCCACTCAAGGCCCTAAAGGATTATTTCAAAT
>NW_025176210.1:0-2000 GCF_004010195.1 Chiloscyllium plagiosum | reverse complement strand
GAGGTGCAGGAGTAGGCCATTCTGCCCTTCGAGCCAGCACCACCATTCATTATGATCATGGCTGATCATCCTAATCAGTATCCTGTTCCTGCCTTATCCCCATAACCCTTGATTCCACTATCCTTGAGAGCTCTTTCTTGAAAGTATCCAGAGACTTGGCCTCCACAGCCTTCTGGGGCAGAGCATTCCATACACCCACCACACTCTGGGTGAAGAAGTTTCTCCTCAACTAGAAAAAATGAATTTGCTATGCCAAATAGAATTTTTTTCAAGTCAATATTTAAATGTACTCAAATTAAGGCAACTTTCAAGTTCCAAATAACTAAGTTTTGAACTTTTGGCTCATGGCGCTGCAAGTTTTGAAGTTCTTATTATTGTTTAGCATCATACAGGGTGTGGGGAAAGAGAAAAGAGAAACAAACAGCAAGCAGTAGCCCAAGTTCACTAAATGTCCTTTGGGGAAGGAAAGTGCAATCCTTACCTCGTCTGGACTACATTCAACTCCAGATCCACAGCAATGGGGTTGACTCTTAACTGCCCTCTGTCATGGTAATAAATGCTGGCCTAGCCAATGACACCTTCATCCCAAAAAAAGAATTTTTAAAAATTGAAAACTATGAGTCAACCTACAGCACATGGACTTCAACAGTTCAAGAGGACAACTCACTGCCACCTTTTCATGGACAACCAGGGACTGGCAATAAATGCTGGAAAGCCAGGGAAGTCCACACCCCACAAGTAAATAAAAAAAACACTTCAACGTTTGCCAGTACAATTTTCTGAAACATTGGCTTATTCTGAGAGATGAATGTATTTGAGAATTATGGGAAAAAAAATCAAGCCCACTGGTTGCATTGCTGCCACAAGACTGCCTGTTACCTAGGCATCTGTAGTTTGCCAATCGATCCTTCCCTTGTCCTTGTATCATGATAGAATATTCTCAGTTTGCTGTCATTGATTTCAGATACTTTAATGAAATATATCTTGTCACAGTCACATTTTCAAGTATCCAATGCAGAGCAACTGATTGCAAAAATATTTTTTCAAATTGTAATAGTTTAGATCTATGTCTGACTTTCATGCCATCGTAGATATCGTGAAAACGTAATTCATTTTGGAAGTTTTTATAAGAGTCTGCTTAATAATTAGGGGCTGGTTATATATGAGGAACTCTGCCATTCACTCTAAACAGTAGAAAGTCAGGTTGATATTTCCTTCAATAAATATTGATTAAAAGTTCCTAAAGAGCTTATAAATAATAATAGCTTGAAGAAATATACAATTTTCAAAATGACCAGAGTTTTGATTATACTTCATTCCCCTCCCTTCCTCCATCCTCAAATTATTGATTTCAGATATTTTTTGGATTGCTTGTTCATGCATGCTGTTCAGCCTGCCTTCTCATTCTGTTAGTTATCCACTGGTGAGCCATCGAATTTTGTCCTGTATTTACAGAAAATGTTCTATGCCTGGTGTGCCATCAATCTGAGAAGACTCCTTGGTTGTGTCACTAATGAAAAGGCTCATTACTTAAGTGTTGCCACTAATCAGTTCAACATTAGAGAAGGCTGTGTAACGTTTGTAAATGTGAAAGCAACAGTGCGACTTACTTTCTCAGTTCTGAGGAAGGGTCACTCGATCTGAAACGTTAACTCTGATTTCTCTCCACAGATGCTTCCAGACCTATTGAGTTTTTCCAACAATCTTGTTTTTGTTTCTGATTTACAGCATCTGCAATTCTTGTGGTTTTTATTGTGTTACTCATTTCTCCAGCATATTGGTCCAACGTCAGGGTGTAGGAGGAAAGCCTTTCTGTGTTTGGAAGGGTGTTGTTGCAGCTGTGCAACTCTGTGGGTACCAGCACATATATTCTCAATTAAGTTAGAAGTTGCAAATAATGAAGCAGTCAATTTTGTTACTCATTGTTTTCAAAGGTCTTGATTTTTTTTCCCATAATTCTCAAATACATTCATCTCTCGGAATAAGCCAATGTTTCAGAA
>NW_025176209.1:0-2000 GCF_004010195.1 Chiloscyllium plagiosum | reverse complement strand
ACCTCCAATTTTAGTGTTCTCTGCAAACTTAGTAACTATACCTCCTATGTTCACATCCAAACCATTTACATAAATGATGAAAACCATTGGATACAGCACTTTATGGCGCACCACTGATCACAGGCCTCCAGTCTGAAGGGCAATCCTCCATCCTCCGTCCTCTGTCTTCTACCTTTGAGCCAATTGCGAATCCAAATGGCTAGGTCTACCTGTACTCCATGTGCTCTAACCTTGCTAACCAGTCTACTATGAGAAACCTTGTCAAAAGCCTTACTGAAGTCCATATAGAACATGTCCACTGCTCTTTCCTCATTAGTTCTCTTCATTACGTCTTCAGAAAACTGAATCCAGTTAGTGACACATGATTTCCCATGCACATGACTATCCCTAATCAGTCCGTGCCTTTCCAAAATACATGTACATCCTGTCCCTCAGGATTCCCTCCAACAACTTGCCCACCTCCGATGTCAGGCTCACCAGTCTATAGTTCCCTGGCTTTTCCTCACCATCTTTCTTAAATAGTGGTAGCCCGTTAGCCAACCTCCAGTTTTCCAGCAACTTACCTGTGATTATCAATGCTACAAATACCTCAGCAAGGGACCAACAATCACTTCCCTAGCTTCCCACAGAGTTCTAGGGTACATCTGATCAGGTCTTGGGGATTTATCCACCTGTATGTATTTTACGACATCTAGCACCACTGCCTGTATAATGTGGACAATTTTCAAGATGTCACCATCTATTCCCCACATTCTATATCTTCCATATCCTTCTCCACAGTATACACTGATGCAAAATACTCATTTAGTATCTCCCCCTCACCTGCGGTTCTAACATAGGCTGTCTGTTGATCTTTGAGCAGCCCTACTCTCTCCCTGGTTACCCTTTTGTCCTTAAAATATTCATAAAATCACTTTGGATTCCCCTTAATTCTATTTACCAAAGCTATCTCGATGCCTGTTTTTGCCCTCCTGCTTTCTCTCTTAAGTATACTCCTACTGCCTTTATACTCTTTTACAAATTCACTCGCTCTTTGTTGTCTATATCTGACATAAGCATCCTTCATTTTCTTGACCAAAATCCCAATTTCTCTAGTCATGCAGCATTCCCTGTACCTACCAGCCTTGCCTTTCACCCTAACAGGAACATACTGTCTCTGGACTCTTATTATCTCATTTTTGAAGGCTTCCCTTTTTCTAGCCGTCCCCATATCTGCGAATATCTGCCCCCAATCAACTTTTGAAAGTTCTTACATAATACCATCAAAATTGGCCTTCCTCCAATTTAAAACTTTAACTTTTAGATCATGTCTTTTCTCTTTCATCATTGTTTTAAAACTAGTAGACTTATGGTTTCTGGCCCCAAAGTGCTCCCCCATTGACACCTCAGTCACTTGCCCTACTTTATTTCCCAAGAGTAGGTTAAGTTTTGCACCTTCTCTCGTAGGTACGTCTACATACTGAATCAGAAAATTTTCTTGTACACCCTTAACAAATTCCTCTCTGTCCTAAACCCTTAACAGTATGGCAGTCCCAGTCTGTTTGGAAAGTTAAAATCCCCTACCATTACCACCCTATTATTCTGAGAGATAACTGAAATCTTCTTACAAATTTGTATATTCATTTCCCGCTGACTATTAGGGGTCAATAATACAATCCCAACAAGGTGACCATCCCTTTCCTATTTCTCAGTTCCACCCAAATAACTTCCCTGGATGTATTCCCAGGAATATCCTCCCTACATACAGCAGTAATGCTATCCCTTATCAAAAATGCCACTCCCCCCCCTCTCTTGCCCCCCCCCCTCCCATCCTCCCTTTCTATCCTTCCTATAGCATTTGTATCCTGGAACATTAAGATTCAAGTCCTGTCCATCCCTGAGCCACGTCTCTGTAATTGCTATGTTCCTAACTCTGCCCTCAGTTCATCTGTCTTCCCCATTAGGCCTCTTGCATTGAAGTAAGTGTGGTTTAATTTACCTCATTCTCTGCTTTGTTCATG
>NW_025176208.1:0-2000 GCF_004010195.1 Chiloscyllium plagiosum | reverse complement strand
TCAATGGTCACAAGAATTTGTGCCAAATTTGCTTAACATACCAGATTTGCATCTCCCTTCACTTTTGAAGTTTTTTTCCCAAATACAAATCAACTAGTTTGGGGAAGGTGGCTGTGTAGTGGTAATTCAGAACTCCAGGCTAACATTCCAGGGAAACGACATTTCGGGCATAAGCCCTTCTTCTGAAGAAGGGCTTATGCCCAAAACGTCAATTCTCCTGCTCCTTGGATGCTGCCTGGCCTGCTGCGCTTTTCCAGCAACAATCCCAAACTAAACTAGTTCCACCTGCCTGCACTTGACCCTTATCCCTCCAAACATTTCTTATTCATGTACTTATCTCAATGTCTTTTAAACATTGTAACTGTACCTATATCTACCATTATCTCTGGAAATTCTACACACAAACCAATTCTACACACAAACCACTGTAAAAATGTTGCCCCTCATGTCTTTTTTAAACCTTTATCCTCTCACCTTCAATATATTCCCCCCAGTCTTGAAATTCCCCACCCTAGAGAAAAGGCACCTGCTGTTCACCTTATATATACTGTCATGACACAGGATAAACCCTTCTGCTAACTTAAACCTGCAACATAGAAAAGATTCACTCCGTGCAGTAATCTGTTAAAACTTGACAGGCAAAGAACTATCCCAGAGGTAAATATTTAAAGTAAAAATTAAGAACTTCATTTGTCAAGTCCAGAGAATATTAAAACTAATAGCTATTTACAACTCCTTTCTCTCTAACCTCCCACTCTGCCGTACTAGTCCGATTAAAAAAACCTGATTAAGATTTACAAAAAAAACCATGTTTCAAAATCAGTCAGCTTTGCAGAGTTTCCTCTGTAGATTTTCCTCAGATCAGTTTTGATGTTCTGCAGCACAGATTCTCCACAGACAGGTACCTCTCAGAGAGCTCTTGTGCTAGGACCTACATGGGCGGCATGGTGGCACAGTGGTTAGCACTGCTGCCTCACAGCGCCAGAGACCCGGGTTCAATTCCCGCCTCAGGCGACTGACTGTGTGGAGTTTGCACGTTCTCCCCGTGTCTGCGTGGGTTTCCTCCGGGTGCTCCGGTTTCCTCCCACAGTCCAAAGATGTGCAGGTCAGGTGAATTGGCCATGCTAAATTGCCTGTAGTGTTAGGTAAGGGGTAAACGTAGGGGTATGAGTGGGTTGCGCTTCAGCGGGGCGGTGTGGGCCGAAGGGCCTGTTTCCACACTGTAAGTAATCTAATCTAATCTAATGCGTTGATCTTTTGGCAGTTCTCTCTTGCTGTTCAAAATATCCAGTTTTATACCCCAAAACATCAGATCATTTCATTGGTTTTAATATTATCAACATACTAAATTCAAACTTGATTGGATTTTGGTATCTTGGAGCATAATTCAAACTGATTGGCTGAATTTGAATTTGATTTTATCTCATGGCAACCCAGCTACTCTATTTGTGTTGACCATGTGTTACATTGTTACCTTGTTCAGAACACTTTTTTGCTGTGTCAGGCACTGTTGCAAGCTTTTCAATTCTTACAGTTGCAGTACATCTACACCTTCATGACAATACCCCTCATGATTTAGTAAACTTATACAGGGTCAGCCCACAACCTCTACACTCCAGGGAAAAATGTCACAGTCTATCCAGTCTCTCCTTATCACTCAAACCTTCCACTCCTAGCTACATTCAGGGAAATCTCTTCTGTATCCTCTCCGATTTAATAATATCCTTCCTATAACAGGACAATCAGAACTGGACACAGCACTCCAGAAAAAGCCGCACCAATGTCTTGTACAACATCAACATGAATCCAAACTCCTCTAATCAAAGACCTGAGCAATGAACACAAGCGCACTAAACGCCCAAACGTTCTTTATAAATCACTCGCACAAAGATGAGTCAGAAACATAGCATAATTATGATGGATTTTATTCAACTTTGCAACTGTCAGCCTGGAAACTTTCCTCAATCTATTTTTGAGATCTTAATGTCACAATAGACCAG
>NW_025176207.1:0-2000 GCF_004010195.1 Chiloscyllium plagiosum | reverse complement strand
AGACCCTGCAATACACACCTGAAGTAGGACTTGAATGGGACAATGGAGTATCGCCCTCAGGACAATCGGGAGCATCGAGTCATTCGCTAGACACTGAGGCACCGAGTACCCTTATTTCGAGCAGGCTATGTGCATCCAGCACTAACATAATGGACACCTAAGAGCCACCCTGCCATCAGTGTGCCAACACCTGACCGAGTCTGATCGATCAGGGTAATCAAACCTGACCAATCCACTCGCAGATCCTCAAGACCCTCCCAAAAGACTCAGAAGGAGAAGAATCGTCACAAAACCCCACTCAGCGCGGTGACTTGAGAATACCCACCCCCAAGACCATTGGAACAAGAAAACATCATCAGCACCTGGAGCCTGGCTAAGGTCTAGTGTGGTGGTATCCGATCATACAAAGTTGAGTTAAAGCATAATGTAGCTTATAGTTAGTTGACAGCGTACTTTATTGTTCTAATATTAATTGTGTTCAATAAATGAATATTATTATTTGAGTCAACTCGTAGTTCTTTGCTCGGAGTAGGAGTTTAAACACACAGTGTGGCAGGCACGACACCAAGAAGCAGGTGTAACCCAGGCCATAGTGATAAAGATGGAAAAAAAAGCCAAAACATATCAGAAGTGATAATGAATGAATTGTCAGTACTCAGAGCTGACTAAAACATTCACTTACTTTCTCTCACTACAGACACTGCCTAACCTGCTGAATTATTCCAGCTTGTTCTGTTCCTTTTTCAGATTTCAGCTGCTCCAGTATTTTGTTGTTGGCATTTCTCACATCACTGAGTTTGGAAGCACAGATGCACCAACAATGAGCTGCTTTATACCAGGGGGAAGTGTTAGATACAGAAGGTGATCCCGAGCCTCCAGCATAAGTCCACTTTTAAATGGAGTCACAGAATTTGGATAATTTAGCCCATCATGCTCTATAAGGGTAGATCAGCTCACCCCATTCCCCAGCCCTTTCACGGACAATACTGGCAGATATTGTCAATCTCCAGGTGCCTGTGGAGAAGATGATGTTTGATCTTCTTGAACTGCTGCAGTCCATGTACTGAAGCTGGTCCCAGGTTACTGGTGAGGAGTGGCAGGTTATTCACCTCGCAATAATGAAGGAACTGTAAAGTATGTCCAAATCAACAACAACAGATTGTATTTGTACGGCATCTGCCATTTAACAATGTCCAAGCTGATTGACAGGAGTGTGAAAAAGTGACACTTGACATTGAGCCACATAAAGGGGTGTTTGGGCAGATGACCAAGCATGTTTTTGCAGGTTGTCTCTCAATTACTTATTTTATGTTTTAAATCAATTTTACAGGCGATTAGAAGGATTGATTTGCAATCAGGAAATCTGGATCAAAGATCACAGTAAAGTCTGACGGAGTCAGTTCATTTTATCGTCACCTGAACATTATGATATTTTGAACATGAAAGGAAAAAAACGCCATTCAAAGTGGGAAGAATACATGTGCATGTGGGCAAGGCTTCAGCTGATCACCTGGCCTGTCAAAACACAAGTGGAATCACAAGGAGAAACACTGGAAATGTCAGGACTGTGGAAAGGGAGTTAGATTCCCATCTGAATTAGAAACTCATCATCGCTGTCATACTGGAGAGAGACCTTTCACTTGCCCTGAATGTGGGAGGGGATTTACAAACTCTTCTGACCTGCAGAAACACCAGCAAATTCAGTTTGGGGAGAGACCATTCACCCACACTGTCTGTGGGAAGGGATTCACTAATTCATCCGACCTGCAGATGCACCAGAGCGTCACAGTGGGGAGAGACCATTCATCTGCTCCAGGTGTAGGAAAGGATTTACTAATTCTTCCAGCCTGCGGATACACCAGCAAATTCATACGAGCGAGAGACCATTCTCCTGCTCTCAACAGGGGAAGGGATTCAGAGATTTCTCCATCTTATGTCCCATCAATGTGCTCCAATTTTGGCAAGAGGTTCAGGCGTTTTTCTGACCGCAGCAGACACAA
>NW_025176206.1:0-2000 GCF_004010195.1 Chiloscyllium plagiosum | reverse complement strand
CCAATACTGCAAGTCTCACATTTATTTCCCATGACTTCTACAAATCTCTTGGTAGATATATTGCCCAAATTTAGTGCAACTCAATTTAAACATTCTAAACTCTCACTTGTGGGTTAAGGGAGCAAAAGGAAGCAGAACAGAATGTCGGGACCACAAGCACATGCATCTCCTGAGTGCTCTGAGGAGATGGGACTCCACATCATGAACCCAGCTGCAACATGGTCCATGATATCTGACCTCATTATGAGGGTAATGTTATGTTCCAGCCTATGCCCCTTCTTAGCTCGCAACTCTTCTACATTTTGTTATCTGGCAGGGTGAGTAAGCTACTAATGGCATGAACATGGACTTCTTGCTTTCCATCCATCAACCTTCTGTTATGACGGACCCGGGGGGTCCCGTCTTTGCGTGTTCTTTCGGAAGGAGAGACTCACACTGGCAACTATGGTTAGACGCAGACAGCCGTTTATTCACAGAATCTTAACTGGTACAACGAATCTACAAGCATGCATTCGTTGGAGAAGGCGTTCTCCCTTCTTGTTCAAACTTGACACAATTATACTTCGTGCTGCCTGGAGTCCCCGGTCAGTTCGCCTTCCCCATTGGTCCATTATTCTGCGCGCGCTGGGGATCCGTCCTCCTATTGGCCGCATCGAAGTGCCTGTCCAGCTCCTGCGGTGCTTGACAATGGCTCAGCCATCCCTGGGAGCGGTTCCGATCCCGTATTCAATAGTTCATTGTTCGCTCTCGCTCTCTCGTGCCCGCGCCCGCTCTCGCTCTCTCGTGCCCGCGCCCGCTCTCGCTCTCTCGTGCCCGCGCCCGCTCTCGCTCTCTCGTGCCCGCGCCCGCTCTCGCTCTCTCGTGCCCGCGCCCGCTCTCGCTCTCTCGTGCCCGCGCCCGCTCTCGCTCTCTCGTGCCCGCGCCCGCTCTCGCTCTCTCGTGCCCGCGCCCGCTCTCGCTCTCTCGTGCCCGCGCCCGCTCTCGCTCTCTCGTGCCCGCGCCCGCTCTCGCTCTCTCGTGCCCGCGCCCGCTCTCGCTCTCTCGTGCCCGCGCCCGCTCTCGCTCTCTCGTGCCCGCGCCCGCTCTCGCTCTCTCGTGCCCGCGCCCGCTCTCGCTCTCTCGTGCCCGCGCCCGCTCTCGCTCTCTCGTGCCCGCGCCCGCTCTCGCTCTCTCGTGCCCGCGCCCGCTCTCGCTCTCTCGTGCCCGCGCCCGCTCTCGCTCTCTCGTGCCCGCGCCCGCTCTCGCTCTCTCGTGCCCGCGCCCGCTCTCGCTCTCTCGTGCCCGCGCCCGCTCTCGCTCTCTCGTGCCCGCGCCCGCTCTCGCTCTCTCGTGCCCGCGCCCGCTCTCGCTCTCTCGTGCCCGCGCCCGCTCTCGCTCTCTCGTGCCCGCGCCCGCTCTCGCTCTCTCGTGCCCGCGCCCGCTCTCGCTCTCTCGTGCCCGCGCCCGCTCTCGCTCTCTCGTGCCCGCGCCCGCTCTCGCTCTCTCGTGCCCGCGCCCGCTCTCGCTCTCTCGTGCCCGCGCCCGCTCTCGCTCTCTCGTGCCCGCGCCCGCTCTCGCTCTCTCGTGCCCGCGCCCGCTCTCGCTCTCTCGTGCCCGCGCCCGCTCTCAGCTCTCAGCTCTCTCTCTTTCTGGGGTCTGCCTCCACCTATCCACTCACCCACCACCCACACCCATTTGTAATCCACATGAATAGCATCTTTTCCTAGCTAGTGTCTATTCTGAAGAAGGGTCAGCAGACTTGAAATATTTACTCTGCATTCTCTACACAGATGCTGCGAGACCTGAGTTTATCCAGCAATTGCTGTTTTTGTTTCAGATTTTCAGCATCTGTAGTTTTATTTTATTTTGTTGACTTAAAACTAAACTGCTGTTCTTTTACTGTCATTGTGTCAAAAACCTGGCGCTCCTTATCATCACTGTGGGTGTACCTACACCATGCTGACTGCAGCGGTTCAAGAATGTGGCACACCAAAACCTTCTCCAGAGCAGTTCAGGATGTT
>NW_025176205.1:0-2000 GCF_004010195.1 Chiloscyllium plagiosum | reverse complement strand
TTTACGGGAAGAATTTCTGCACCTCTGCAAAGAACGCCTTCTTCTTACTGATGAGAAACATCATCCGGTGAGTGGGATGGTAGGACAGCCTGGAGAGAGAGATCAGGGAGGGGCAGGAGGAGGAGGAGGAACTAGACAGGGAGGAGGTGGTGAATGGGGCATCAATCTGAGCAGTGAGGAGCTCAGTGAGAAGTTACCCAGTTCTCTGTTTTCTCACAGGGTTGTCGTTTTGGATAAAGTTACGGATTTCCTACTGTTTCTGGGCAAACTGCTTATTGTCGGAGGAGTGGGTCAGTCACTATTTTTACTTTACTCTCTGTATAGCGGAGATGTTTGTTATTCGTGAATCTGCTGCTGTCCACCAGACTGTGCTGAGTACATATAATGGAAGTTCTGAGATTTGACCTGCACTGTCAGAAGGTCAGTACTGAGGGAGTGCTGCACTGTCAGAGGATCAGTACTGAGGGAGTGCCGCACTGTCAGAGGGTCAGTACTGAGGGAGCGCCTCACTCTCAGAGGGTCAGTACTGAGGGAGTGCTTCACCGTCAGAGGGTCAGTACTGAGGGAATACTGCACAGTCAGAGGGTCAGTACTGAGGGAGTGCCACACTGTCGGAGGGTCAGTATTGAGGGAGTGCTGCACTGTCAGAGGGTCAGTGCTGAGGGTGTGCTGCACTGTCACAAGGGTCAGTACTGAGGGAGTGCTGCACTGTCAGCGGGTCAGTACTGAGGGAGTGCTGCACTGTCAGTGGGTCAGTACTGAGGGAGTGCTGCACTGTCAGCGGGTCAGTACTGAGGGAGTGCTGCACTGTCAGTGGGTCAGTCCTGAGGGAGTGCTGCACTTTCGGCGGGTCAGTACTGAGGGAGTGCTGCACTGTCAGAGGGTCAGTAGTGAGGGAATGCCGCACTGTCAGAGGGTCAGCACTGAGGGAGTGCTGCACTGTCAGAGGGTCAGTAATGAGGGAATGCCGCACTGCCAGAGGGTCAGCACTGAGGGAGTGCTGCACTGTCAGAGGGTCAGTGCTGATGGTGTGCTGCACTGTCATAAGGGTCAGTAGTGAGGGAGTACTGCACTCTCAGAAGGTCAGTAGTGAGGGAATACCGCACTGTCAAAAGGTCAGCACTGAGGGAGTGCCTCACTCTCAGAATGTCAGTACTGAGGGAATGCTGCACTGTCGGGGGGTCAGTACTGAGGGAATGCTGCACTGTCGAGGGGTCAGTACTGAGGGAGTGCTGCACTGTCAGAGGGTCAGTACTGAGGGAGTGCCTCACTCTCAGAATGTCAGTACTGAGGGAGTGCTGCACTGTCGGGGGGTCAGTACTGAGGGAGTGCTGCACTGTCGGGGGGTCAGTACTGAGGGAGTGCTGCACTGTTGGGGGGTCAGTACTGAGGGAGTGCTGCACTGTCAGAGGATCAGCACTGAGGGAGTGCCGCAGTGTCAGAGGGTCAGTCCTGAGGGAGTGCTGCACTGTCAGATGTGTTGTCTTTCAAATCTGACATTAACGTAATGTCCAGTCTGCTCCTGCTGGTGAATATAAAAGATCCCATGGCACTACATCAAGGAAGAGCGGGGATATTCTCCTTGCTTTCCTGTTCAATATTTGCTCTTCAGTCTGATGTCTCAAAAACAGATTTTCCAGTCATTATAATATTGCTGCTTTTCAAAGCTTGCTGTGCATTCAATAACTGCTACATTTCTTAAGTTGCAGCAGTGACTGTATCCCCCGACAGTGCAGCACTCCCTCAGTACTGACCCCCCGACAGTTCAGCACTCCCTCAGTACTGACATTCTGAGAGTGAGGCACTCCCTCAGTGCTGACCTTTTGACAGTGCGGTATTCCCTCACTACTGAGCATATTGGTCATCTTGAAGTCCTAACAGATGCGCCAGAAATTAAAGACCTTTTATTCCACACCACAAAGTGCAGTGGTTAATAAAGGCAGCTCATCACAAGCTTCTCAAGGACAATTAAAGATGGGACACAAATGCTGGCCAAGTTT
>NW_025176204.1:0-2000 GCF_004010195.1 Chiloscyllium plagiosum | reverse complement strand
GCATTTTGAACATATTACCTCATTACCAGCATAATTGTGGAGGAATGTGTGACCTGTGCATAAGACTGTCATCAGGATAATCATCTTACCCTGTCAATTTGAAGAAATTGTTGTTATAAATCTCTCTTTGATGAGAATAATGATTTCAGCAGCTCAGGGTGGACAGTGTTGCCATGTAGTGACTGCGTAGGCGTATATGTGAAGCAGGATGTCTGCTTGGGGCTCTTAATCAAAACCAAATCTGATTTAGTGTGTACACCAGTGAGATTGCAGAGGTACCAGCTCATTCTTTCAAAGGAGAATCAGAGCCGAATTTTTAAAAAGTCAACAGAAAGGCGAGTGTTCAAGGAAGATAAGTGCATAGAAACTGCTTACAAATTCTGCATGGTACCAAGACAACTTCAAAAGTTTCCACTGAATGTTCTGTCAATTAATTCATCAGCAATTACCTTTTTTATCTTCACATATGGGATGTGAACAATGGCCAACATGTATCGTCCGTCCCTGCTTGCCCAGAGGGCACTTAAGAGTCAACCATATTGGTGTGGGTTTTGGAGTCACATAGAGTCATACAGCTGGGAAACAGGCCTTCCGGCCCAATTCATCCAGGCAGACTGATTTCCCAAACTGAACAAGTCCCACCTGCCTGCATTTGGCCCATATCCCTCTAAACCTTTCCTGTCCCTATCCTTGTCCAAATGTTTTTCAACATTGTAATTGTACTCACATCTAACTCAGTCCAGATTAGGTAAGAATGGCAGATTTCCTTTCCTAAAGAACATGTGGGAACAGGTAGGTCAGAAGAGAGAGCTGAAGAGTCACTTCAATGTACAAAGTTAAAAATCACACAACACCAGGTTATAGTCCAAAGGGTTTATTTGGAAGCACTAGCTTTCTAAGAAAAACTCAAACTGGTTCACGAATGTCCTTTAAGAAAAGAAATCTGCTCTGGCCTACAAGATACACAGCAATGTGGCTGGCCCTTAACTGCCCTCTGAAATAGACTAGCAAGCCATTCAGTTCAAGGGTAATGAGGAATGGTCAGCAAATGGTGGCCTTGCCAGTGATGCCACATCCCGTAAAGAATAATTTTGTTTAATTCGATTAGATGAGATTCCCTACAGTATGGTAACAGGCCCTTCGGCCCAACATGTCCACACCACCCCTCCGAAGAGTAGCCCACCCAGACCCATTCCCCTACCCTATATTTACCACTGACTAATGCACCTAACACTATGGGCAATTTAGCATGGCCAATTCACCTGACCTGCACATCTTAGGAAACCCACACAGACACTGGGAGAATGTAAAAACTCCACACAGTCTTTTTCTTCATCTGAACAACTTAATGCATTGCTTTCCTTACCTAGTACATGCAGCATGAGTTCAGATACTGTAACAAGCAACAGCTACGTTACTCTTTACAATTTGTTTCTGTTCTCTGAAACATCCTGCAACTCATGGATAAGAGTCAAAAATAAAGTTTCCCTTTACAATAATCTTTAACTGGTCATTCAATTGATCAGAACCGCCAAATTTGGGACTTCCAGACATCTTGATCCATTCTCTGGTATTCTCTTCAGAATATATTGGGGAAGTGATGGTCTAGTGATATTATCATCGCTGGACTGTTAATCCAGAGACCCAGGTAATGTTCTGGGGACCCAAGTTCAAATCCTGCCGTGGCCGATAGTGGAATTTGAATTTGAAGAAACAAAACATGGAAATAAGAGACTAACAATGACCATTGTTGGGGAAAAAAAGAAGCATCTGGTTCACTAATGTCCTTCAGGGAAGGAAAGTGCCATCCTTACCTGGTCTGGCCTACATGTGACTCCAGACCCACAGCAATGTGTTTGAGTCTTATCTGCCCCCTGGACAACTAGGGATAGGCAAGAAATACTGGCCCAGCTAACAACATGAATAAATTTTTTAAAAAAGTCTTGTATTAAATTTCAGTCCTGAATAATTCTGTTATTTCAGCAAAGTTTAGAAGCAAT
>NW_025176203.1:0-2000 GCF_004010195.1 Chiloscyllium plagiosum | reverse complement strand
AACTTCATTATCACTGAGAAGATGACCCCCTCCGCGACCGTCGCAGGATCGCCTTTTCCTCCGCTACATCGATGTCTGTATCGGCGCTGCCTCGTGCTCCCACGAGGAGGTTGAACAATTCATCCACTTTACCAACAACTTCCACCGCGACCTCAAATTCACCTGGACCATCTCAGACTCCTACCTCCCCTTCCTAGACCTTTCCATTTCTATTTCAGGTGAGCAAATCAACACGACCGACTCCCACAGCTACCTCGTCTATACCTCCTCCCACCCTGCCCCTGTAAAAATGCCATCCCATATTCCCAATTCCTTCATCTCCGCTGCATCTGCTGCCAGGAGGACCAGTTCCAATACCTAACAACCCAGATGGCCTCCTTCTTCAAAGACCGTAATTTCCCCCCAGACGTGGTCAACGATGCTCTCCACCGCACTTCCCGCTCCTCCGCCCTTGAGCCCCGCCCCTCCAATCGCCACCAGGACAGAACCCCACTGGTCCTCACCTCCCACCCACCAACCTCCATAGAGAACGTATCATCCGTTGTCATTTCCGCCACCTCCAAACGGACCCCACCACCACGGATATATTTCCCTCCCCTCCCCTCCAAGGGATCCTTCCATATCCACCACAAATTCACCTCCACCTCCACACACATCATTTATTGAATCCGCTGCACCCGATATGGCCTCCTCTATATTGGTGAGACAGGCCGCCTACTTGCATAACGTTTCAGAGAACACCTCTGGGACACCCGGACCAACCAACCCAACCACCCCGTGGCTCAACACTTCAACTCCTCCTCCCACTCCACCAAGGACATGCAGGTCCTTGGACTCCTCCATAGCCAGACGTTAACAACACGACGGTGGAGGAAGAGCGCCTCATCTTCCGCCTGGGAACTCTCCAACCACAAGGGATGAACTCAGATTTCTCCAGTTTCCTAGTTTCCCTCCCCCCACCTTGTCTCAGTCAAATCCCTCGAACTCAGCACCGTCTTCCTAACCTGCAATCTTCTTCCTGACCTCTCCGCCCTCACCCCCACTCTGCCTATCACCCTCACCTTGATCTCCTTCCACCTATCGCATTTCCAACGCCTCTCCCCCAAGTCCCTCCTCCCTACCTTTTATCTTAGCCTGCTGGACACACTTTCCTCATTCCAGAAGAAGGGGTCATGCCCGAAACGTCGATTCTCCTGCTCCTTGGATGCTGCCTGACCTGCTGCGCTTTTCCAGCAACACATTTTCAGCTCTGATCTCCAGCATCTGCAGTCCTCAATTTCCCCACGGTAACTGGATGTCTAAAGTTGCAGAAATAGCTTTTCGGGACTTTTGTGTACTGTGTATCATCAGTTGTCATTCCGAATTTCCAGAGACTCTAATCATACTGTTACTAACATAATTTCCTAGTTGAACAAAATATTCTTCCAAAGATAGTTATATTTTCATCTTCAGTTGTAATCAACTCCCCAGCTGGTCTTCCTTATTTGTTCAATTAACAAATAACATCCATGCCAGTTTTCTTTTCTATTAGCTCTATACACATTGTCATTGATCCATGAAATGTGTTATAGGTAAATGTGCAAATAAATTCCAGCTACTTCTTCACTTCGTTTGCCTTTGCGCATTGGATCTATTTCAAACCTGCTATGGTATTTCAGGGAAATCTATGCTCCTTCCATTAACTTTACATATGGCAGCAAGAAGTTGCAGGGTTAAGGCGCCATTCAATCCTTCACTACATGTCAACCTGTAGTCACGAAGGACGATCGCAATTTTTGTGATATAAAGACATGCTCGGACTGTAAGTTAGTTAATTAATTATCAATTCAAAGAAACCCTACAGGCTGGAAACAGTCGAGTCGGCCCAACAATTCCGCATCGAGCCTCCAAATCCCAAACTACAATGACTCCCATCACTCTACACCTATCACAGACGAAGGAACCAAACCTACACATCCTGAACACTACGGACAATTTAGCTCATCTAATTCACTTAACAT
>NW_025176202.1:0-2000 GCF_004010195.1 Chiloscyllium plagiosum | reverse complement strand
TTTTCCAATAACACATTTTATGTTTACTGACCTATCTGTTGTTTGACTCATTCCCTTTTTCAATAAATTTTTATACATCGGCAGTTTTCCAATCCTCTTGGACATGTCCAAAATCTAAGGCTTCCTAGAAGATTACTACCAGTGCATCTAACTATCTCTATGAAAGCAGTGCTTTTTTAGAAATGCAGAAAGCTTGGTTAATGCTAGTGAATTTATTGCACCTCTTGCAGCAATGTGCTTCGTGCAGGAGTTTCTTTTGCACAAGTCCAGATTAAGAATGATGCTTTGGTATCACTTTTCACTTCACTTTCCATGTGCCTGTCATGTTCCTTTTGAAGTGGTGTCATAGGTACACAGGGTGGTGAAGAAGGCATTTGGCATGCCTGCCTTCATCAATCAGAGCACAGAGTAAAGGAGTTGGAACATCATATTACAGCTGTACAAGACATTGGTGAGGCAACGTTTGGAGTACAGCATACAATTCTGGTCTCCCTGCTATAGGAAGGATGTGATTAAACTGGAAAGGTGTAAAAAGATTTACAAAGATGTTTCTGAGATGGAAGGTTTGAGTTATAAGGATAGGTTAGGACTTCTTTCTCTGGAATGTAGGAGGTTGAGGGGCGCCCTCATGGAAGTTTATAAAACAAGGGGCATGATAAGGTGAATTGCTGACGTTTTTTCCCCAGGATAGGGATGGGGGGGTCCAAACTACTGAGCATAGGTTTAAAATGAGAGGGGGAAGATTTAAAAGGGACCTGAGAGGCCACCTTTTTCATACAGACGGTGATGCATGTATGGAACAGACTGTCAGAGGAAATTATAGAGGTGGGTACAATTACAAAATTTAAAGGTCATTTGGACAGGTACATGGATAGAAACCATTTAGAGGGATTTGAGCCAAACTCAGGCAAATGGGACTAGTTTAGTTTAGAAAATCCTGGACAAGTTGGGCTGAAGTGTCTGTATCCATGCTGTAAAACTCTATGATAAACAAGCAGGAGCCTGGAACAACACAGCAAGCCAGGCAGCGTCAGGAGATGGTGGAGTTAATGCTTTGGTGTAAATCTTCTTCAGGATCTATGACTCTAAGTGACTTGTCCTGAGCTGGCATAAATCTCTTCTAGGAAGAAACTAAACTTGCTTCTAAACTCAACCCTGGTGTCTTCTGAACTGAAAACAAAGCTAATCCCCTAAACTTTTTTTCACCGGGTCAAAATCCTGAATTATCTCGTGAATGGCATTGTGGGTCAACCCACAGCAGGTGGACTGCATGCTTTAAGAAACCAGTTCACCAGCATCTTCTCAAGGGCAACTAGGGATGGGCAATAAATGCTGGACAGCCAGCAACATCCACATCCCACCAGTGAATTGAAAAAATTTACCTTACCTGTCATATAACATAATGTAAGTATGTGTGAAGTTCTATCCTTTAATATCATTGGTGTCTGCAGTTAGTTGCATTATTAAATGTTAGCTTCAGTCACTGTCTGAGAGGATTGTGTGACTTTGTTCTCTTTTAAAGAAAACCCTTCAGAGAAGTAACTCAACCCCCCCCACCCTGTTTTTATTTTGAAATTTAAATTCCAAGAATTGTATTATTGCACCTTTCATCATTTGAGTTCCAAACTTCCAGCTCAGCACTGTCCCCATGACTTGTCCTACCTGCCTATCTTCTTTTCCACCTATCCACTCCACCCTCCTCTCTGACCTATCACCTTCATCTCCACCCCCACTCACCAATTGTACTCTATGCTACTTTCTCCCCACCCCCACTCTCCTCTCATTTATCTCTCCACCCTTCAGGCACTCTGCCTGTATTCCTGATGAAGGGTTTTTGCCCGAAACATCGATTTTACTGCTCCTCGGATGCTGCCTGAATTGCTGTGCTTTTCCAGCACCACTAATCCAGGAAAGTGAAGAAGGCATTTCGTATGCCTGTACTCCATCGGTCAGTATAGGAGTATGGGAGTTGGAAAGTCATGTTGCGGCTTTATAGGGTA
>NW_025176201.1:0-2000 GCF_004010195.1 Chiloscyllium plagiosum | reverse complement strand
GGCACATTCCAAAGGCTCATGAACAGAATTGTGCCTCGGCTAAGAAAGTGTGCAGTCCATTTGGACAACGTAGCGATCTTTAATAAGTCCTGGAAGGATCGATTGGTACAGTTGGCAGAGCTCTTTGAACGACTACCAGAAAGAAAAGTAGTAATAAACTTAATTGAAATGGAATTCGCGAAAAAGAAGTGACGTTTTTGTGACAGAACATCGGTCATGTAAGCTTGAGCCCACGAAACACAAAGACGAATGCCATCGAGGAATTTCCACGACCAATTTCGAAGAAAGAAGTGATTTGATTCTTAGGACTCAGCGGATGCTTTCAGAGGCTTGTTCCAAACTTCAGCAGTGTAGTGGTACCGTTCACCTATTTGCTAAAGATGAACACAATGTTTCGATGGACAGAACAATGTCAGCAGGCATTCAACCATTTGAAGTCGAACTTGACCGCTAAACCAGTTTTAGCTACAGTAAGCTTTTCAAAACGATTAAAGTCACCATCGATGTTTGTGACATTGGATTTGGAGCGGTACGCGTCCAGTAAAGTAAGGATGGGATTGAACTGCCAGTTGTTTACTATTTGAAGATCAACATTCGCAAGTGCAAATACTCCACACCAGAAAAAAAAACTATTGTGCTTGGTACTGACCTGAGAACATTTTAATGTGTATGTCGTGAACAATGTGTCAGAAACGATTGTGTACACTGACCAAAATCCGCTTCCATTCTTAGAACGTTTTAAGGATAAGAATATGAGACTATTTCGTTGGAGTCTTATGTGACAGACTTTTACTTTAAAAAGTGTGTATGTTACTGTTCAGAAGAATATAACTGCAGACACGTAATCAGGATTTCAACTTATAGAGTGTCGATGAGATTTGACTTTATTTAAAGATTTGGGAAAAAAAATTAAGGTGAATTTAAATGAAAATTTTGTATATGGTCGGGTTATGTGCTTAAAGTTAGAGAAAAAGAAGCTAGTTTTCATTTTGATCGTCCTTATTTTCTGAAGGGGCGGAGTTCTTCAAATGAAGGTATACGTTAAGAGAGTTGAATGCAGCAGAACCACCGGACACAGCACCAACTGTACTCAATAACGCAACAATGCCCCATCGGATTGAACAATTCGATTAATTCGTTGCCTGGAGACAAATATAAACTCGAATGAGGCCAGTTTAAATTATACCCCGAAAAATACCAATTTTCTCTCAAGTTTGAATTTTGCATATTGACAATTTGTTCAGCCAATTACACAATCCGATGCTCTGGCGTATTAGACTTGAACATTTGAGAGGAGAAGTCAAATGACTGAACATGTAACAGACGGCTTGAAAAAAAAATCCTTAAAAGTACCTTTTCGATCATTAACCTGTGACGCAGAAATTCCTGTCAAGGAAAAAGGAAGACACAGGAAAATCCAAAGACAACAAGCTATAGCTGCCTGGATTTGAGATAAGAATTGATGTTTTGTAAATCGTAATGCGAATTTTTTGGGCTAGTATTACAGAAGAGAATATAAAAGATATTCGAGAGGAAGAAACTATAAGTAGTGTCTACTTAATTATTCTCTGCTATCCTTTCAGAAATAAAGTTGTTAATTTACATAGTTCTTGGCCACTTGATTTGTATACACATTACGTCACTGGATAAATCTTCCTGCGATGTTGGTTTTAAGTTAAGCAGGCTAGTTTACTGCAAGTCGTAACAGTAGTGGATTGTAATAAAAACAGTTTGTGGAATGTCGACAAGATGGATTTCTGGAGCTTCTTGTCGTGCAGCCCACGAGAGAACAGGCAATTCTGGATCTCGCGTTGTTTAATGAGGCAGAGTAGACAAGGGAGCTGAAGTTGAAGGAACATGTCGAAAGCAATAATCATAATGTGATTGAATTTACTTTGCGATTTGAGAGGATGAAAAGAGAATCAGGGGTAACTATGTTTCAGTTGTCCAAAGGCAACTACAGAAATATAAGACAAAAGCTGTTTTGAATTGACTGGGAA
>NW_025176200.1:0-2000 GCF_004010195.1 Chiloscyllium plagiosum | reverse complement strand
ACAAAAATTTCTAATTTCCTGCTCAGTAACAAGTAATTCTGTCTTTAGAAACAAGACATTCAAATTTATGACGACAAAAAGGGCAAATTCCTTGCAATCTTTGTTTGTTTTGTGCAACAGCTATTTTAACGAATGTTGCATACTTGATCTTTCTATTGAAGTGAAAATGCGGAGAGGTGACTATAAGCGGATTACTCTGGTTTCAGTAACCACCAATCTGGAGTGAATGTAATAACTGATTAATCCAAGACTTTCATTCACTAAGTAGATTACTATTGATAGCTGTCAAGTTTTATAACTCCACAAAGGACAGATCATAGGAGATGAAGTTTACTTACAGATATCAGTGAATATATTGATAATTAAATGATTGTCTACACATGAGAAAATAATCTTTAACATTACAACTAATCGGTCTTTATTTACTGGAGCAAGATAAAAATCTAACTGCATAACTAATTGCAATCAGTTTTGAAATGAGTACAGAATAACCAAAAGTCAAAGGAATTTTATGAATTAGAAGCTTAGAGAAAGATTTATTCTTACCTGGGAGAATGTGTTGGTTTTTCATCATCAGAGCTAATGTCCATTTCAAAAATGTCTTCACTGCCAGTTGATGATACACGGTCTTCTTTTTTGCCATCTAGCTTAAATTTCTTCTTCCTTCGCTTTTTCTTCTTTATTGAATCTCTGTCTCTCTCTCTCTCTCTTTCTCTGTCTCTTTCTCTCTGTCTCTCTCAGGTTGTTTTACGATATCGACGCAGACACCACCACGTTGACTATCAAAAATGTCACAAAAGCAGACGCTGGAAAGTATGAAGTCTTTGTGGAGAACAGTCTGGGAATGGACCAGTCCTTCGCCAGAGTCGATGTCATCTGATCTCTCTCACTCACTATCTCTTTCCTTCCCTGTCGGTCGCTCTCCCTGTCTCTCACTCTCTCCATCTCCCTCAGACTGTCAGTCTGTCAGCTGTCTATCCCCCTGAATCTCCCAGTCTCAGCTGTCTTGGCCCCTGGTTCATCCCCAGAAACAGTCTGACGTTAGTGATAACCCCCTCACCCCCCTCAGGGATCACAAATGGCCCCGGGCACAGAGGGCCCACTCCATTCCTCGCCCACTGACCGACTCGTCAGGGTCAAACTGTTACAGCTTTTGTTTAAAATAAATATTTGAAACTGTTTCACTAACGAGGTGAGTGTGTGTGCTGTCACTGTTTACATCAGAGACGGGGCAAATGACAGCAACTGAGGGGTTTATCAATTATCAACACAATTATCCCCAAAACGAGAGAGGGATAGATTAAGGGACTAATACAGGGAGAGAATGATGAACTAATGAACTGTAGTTCCGGTCGCCCCATTACAGGAGGGATGTGGAGGCTTTGGAGAGGGTACAGAAGAGGTTTACCAGGATGCTGCCTGGATTAGAGGGTATGAGCGATAAGGGGAAGTGAGGAAAACTCAGGTTGTCTTCCCTGGAGCAGCAGATGCTGAGAGGAGACCTGAGGGGAGTCTATAAAATTGAGATGCACAGATCGTGTTGACGGTCAGAATCTTTATCCCAGAGTTGAAATATCAAAAACAAGGGGGCATGCATCTAAGGTGAGAGGGGGAAAGTTCAAAGGAGATGTGAGGGGAAAGGTTTATTACACAGAGAGTGGTAGGAGTGTGGAACAGACTGCCAGGGAGTGGTGGTGGGGTCATTTAACAGACTTTTAGATACGCAAAGGGATATACAAGGAATGGAGGGATATGGGCCAAGGGCAGGTAGAAGGGATTCGTTTAATTTGGCGTCATGTTCAGCACACGGTAGTGGGCTGAAGGGCCTGTTCCTGTGCTGTACTGTTCAATGTTCTATGTACTCTCTTCCTTAGACCATGATCAAGACCTTTTAGTTTCAAATATTTAATATAGACATAGGCAGGATGCAAAGGTTATCCAGGGTCAGCAAGGATTGTGGAGTCGAGGTCAGGATCACATTAACCTTGATCTTATTGAAT
>NW_025176199.1:0-2000 GCF_004010195.1 Chiloscyllium plagiosum | reverse complement strand
AGTCTTCTGACACTATTCCTGTAGACAACGAGGGCATAAAAATCAAGGCCAATGGCTCTGCAATCTCCTCCCTTGCTTCCCAGAGAATCCTAGGATAAATGCCTTGAGGCCCAGGGGACTTACCTATTTTCACCCTTTCCAGAATTTCCAACATCGCTTCCCTACATACCTCAAAGCTGTCCATTCTAATTAATTGTGACTCAGTATTCACATCGGCAACAATGTCCTGTTCCTGAGTGACTACTGACGAAAAGTATTCATTCAGTGTCTCCCCAATCTCTTCAGCCTACACATGCAACTTCTCACTACTATCCTTGACGGGACCTATTCCTACCCTAGTCATTCTTCTATTCCTGACATACCTATAGAAAACCTTAGGGTTTTCCCTAAACCCACCAACTAAGGACTTTTCATGTCCCCTCCTTGCTGCTATTAGCTCTCTCTTCAGATTCTTCCTGGCTACCTTATAACTCTCAATCGCCCCAATTGAACCTTCAAGCCTCATCTTTACATAGGCCGCCCTCTTCCCTTTAACAAGGGATTCCAATTCCTTATTAAACCACGGCTCCCTCACACGACCCTTTCCTCCCTGCCTGACAGGTACATACTTATCAAGGGCACTCAATATTTGCTCCTTGAACAAGCTCCACATATCAATTGCGCCCTTCCCTTGAAGCCTACCTTTCCAAGCCATGCATCCTAAGTCATGCCTCACCGCATCATAATTTCCCTGCCCCCAGCTATAACTCTTGCCCTGCAGTGCACACTTATCCCTCTCCATCACTAGAGTAAAAGTCACCGAATTGTGGTCACTGTCCCCAAAGTGCTCACCTACCTCCAATTCTAACACCTGGCCTGATTCGTTACCCAGAACCAAATCCAGTATGGCCTCACCTCTTGTTGGCCTATCTACATATTGTGTCAGGAAACCCTCCTGCACACAATGGACAAACACTGACCCATCTAACGAACTTGAGCTATAGCTTTCCCAGTCAATATCTGGAAAACTAAAGCCCCCATAACAACCACCCTATTACAACCATCCTTCAACTTCCTTCAGACCACAGGCACCTGCATGCACCCTAACTGTGTCTGCCTCTTCATAGGATATGTGAAACAGTCTGTCTTCGGCAGCTACACCGGCACCATTCCCCACCTTTTCCTCCACTACATTGACGACTGTACCGGCACGAGGAGGTTGAACAGTTCATCAGCTTCATTAACACCTTTCACCATCACCATCTCGGACACCTCCGTCCCTCTCCTGGACCTATCCATATCCATCTCTGGCGACCGACCCCACACAGACTCTATTCCAAACCCACCAACTCCCACAGTTACCTGAACTACACCTTTTCCCAACCCCACTCCTGTAAAAACACAACCCTTTACTCCCAATTCCTCTGCCTCCACTGTAATTGCTCATAGGAGGAGCAATTCCACTCCAGAACATCCCACGTGGCCTCTTATTTCAAGAACTGCAATTGCCTCTCCCACATGATCAATCATGCTCTCCAGTACATCTCCTCCACTTACTGAACATCTGGTGTTGAACCGGACACCTCCAACTGTAACAAGGACAGAATCCCTCTGGTTCTCACCTTCCACCCCACTGATCTCCAGACACAGCGCATCACCCTCCGCCATTTCTGCCGGTGTATCTCTATCAGCCCCCACCTGCATCTACCTATCACCTTCCCAGCTACCTTCCTCCCACTGCCATCCCCACCCTCCTATTTATCTCTCAGTCCCCTTTCCCCACCTCCCATATTCTTGATGAAGGGCTTGTGCCCAAAACGTCAACCCTCCTGCTCCTTGGATGCTGCCTGACCTGCTGTACTTTTTATTGTAGTCAAACTCCATCTGCTACACCTCAGCTCATTGGCCCATCTGTTTACGATCCTGTTGTAATCTGAGGTAACCTTCTTCGCTGTCCACTACACCTCCAATCTGCAAACTTAACAACGATATATCCTAGGTTCACATCTAAATCATTCATA
>NW_025176198.1:1420-2000 GCF_004010195.1 Chiloscyllium plagiosum | reverse complement strand
TGTGGATCTGCAGCGTTTTTGGCTATTTGAAGCCTAACTCTCCCTGAGGCACCAGATACTAAAATCTTTCAAGAGTTGACGGATTTGTTTCAGGAATATTACAACCCCAAACCTCCTCGAATTCTGAGACGCTCTCGATTTTACTCAGCAATTCAAGAACCAGGGAATCCGTATTGGAATTTTTGATGAGGTTAAGACGACAGGCAGAGGCATACGACTTTGGTTTAACCCTCAATGAGATGCCGAGAGACAGTGTGGTATGTGGGATTAATGATGAAACCATGCCAAAGCACCTACCAGCTGAAGACCTGCTGGACTTCAAACAGGCATTACAATTGGCTTTGTCATTAGAAAATGTGGCAATTGGAGCAGTTGAGTTCCAGGGTACTCTGATGGAATTGTACACCTTCACCAGACCGACTGAGCCATCCAAGTGGAGGCAATTGCACAGCCTCACTCAGGACAGATTCTGAGCAGACGGACTCTAGGTCAGCCTAGGGCAAACCCCAAAACAAAGCCAAGCCTCAGCGAAATGGTTAAACATTTCTTCAGGATCCAGGCCAGCCAGACATTGTAGTTG
>NW_025176198.1:0-1275 GCF_004010195.1 Chiloscyllium plagiosum | reverse complement strand
GTCTCTAAAGAAGGAGGCCATCTGGTGTGTTCTTGGTGGAACTGGTCCTCCTGGGAGTAGATACGGCGGAGGAATTGGGAATACGGGATGGCATTTTTGCAGAAGGTAGGGTGGGAAGAAGTATAATCCAGGTAGCTGTGGGAGTCGGTGGGTTTGTAAAAAATGTCAGTGTCAAATCGGTCATCATTAATGGAGAAAGAGCGGTTCGGGAAGGGGAGGGAGGTGTCAGAGTTGGTCCAGGTGAATTTAAGGTCAGGGTGGAATGTGTTGGTGAAGTTGATGAATTGCTCAACCTCCTCGCGGGAGCACGAGGTGGCACCAATGCAGTCATCAATGTAGCAGAGGAAGAGGTGGGGAGTAGTGCCGGTGTAACTATGGAAATGGAAGTCTTGGAGGAGGTGGAAGGCGTGGGTGGTGTCTTGAACATATGTGGGGAGTTCCTGGACTAGGGGGGAATAGGACAGTGTTGAGGTAGGTAGAGGTGGATTCGGTGGGGCAGGAGCATTCTGAGACAATGGGTCGGCCAGCGTGGTCAGGCTTTTGGATCTTGGGAAAGAGGTAGAATCGGGTGGAGCGGGCTTCCCGGACTATGAGGTTGGAAGCTGTGGGTGGGAGATCTCCTGAGGTGATGAGGTTCTGTATGGTTTGGTGATGGGGGGTTGGCGTCATGGTCAAGGGGGCAGTAGGAGCAGGTGTCTTCGAGTTGGCGTCTAGACTATCAATGGAGCCAAGGCCACTTTGCATGTTGACCTGGGAGCAATTCCACGATTCTGCAAGGTCCATCCTGTGACATGTGTCTTATGGGCAACAGTAGATGCAGAAATAAAAAAGCTGGAAAGTGAAGGAATCATCGAACCTGTCCAGTTTGTGGGATGGGCAGCACCAGCCGTACTGACTGTGAAGCCCAATAGATCAGTTCGCCTTTGTGGGAATTTTAAACAAATAGTAAACCTCTTTTCACAGTTGAATAAGTACCACTCCCTCTCAGAGGATTTACACACCAAGCTGGCAGGGGGGCTGTCCTTCTCAAAGCTAGATATGAGCCATGCATACTTGCAATTGCAGTTAGATGTGGATGCCCAGGAGTGTGCTACAATTAATACCCAAAAGGATTTATACCAATAGACAAGACTGTCATTTGTGGTATTGTCAGCCTGTGCAATTTTTCAGCAGATGATGGAGAACATTTTACAAGGTCTACCCCAGATCACCATTTATCTAAATGATGTACTAACAACAGGAAAGACCAATAAGGATCACTTTGACACTTAGACA
>NW_025176197.1:308-2000 GCF_004010195.1 Chiloscyllium plagiosum | reverse complement strand
ATTTATTGCATTCTCCTTTAATTTGTCTCTACTCTTTGATTTACCACATCTTTCCAAATTTGATTCCTTACCCCATGACTTGGTTTAAAATCTTTTCCACTTCCCTCATTGTGTGACTAGCTAGAACATGGTACGGTTCAGGACTCGATTAACCCAATGATATAGCCCCCACCTTGCCCAGTACTGACACCAGTGCTTCAGGAATTGAAATAATTTTGACCACATCAGTCTTTGAGTCTAAACCTATTGTCCAGAGACAAAATGTCCTGAAAGTCTCTGCTGTTAGTTTTCTCTACAGTTTATGTAAATGGTTTTGATACTTGACACAATCTTACTGCCTGTTTTCTTATAATGGTTTGCAAGCACTCTGCTTTGAAGTTGAAATAAACACCTTCTGTCCTCCCTTCCCAGGGAGCAGACTATTGTTTGAACAGCTATGGCTATTCTGAGTGCTGTTGAGTTTCAAGTGCATGTGGGTTTCGGCACAGTAGGTGCTCCATTCATCCGAGAATAGATAACTATTTCACAAAGTTCTTGTCCATCTGTTGCCTTTATTCATCTAGACAGGAAAGGTTATAGATTTTAAAATGTGGTTGAAGAAGCCTTCATGAATTGGAATCACTAACATTTACAGTACAGAAGGAAGCCAATTGATCCATCATGCCTGTACTGGCTCCCAAAAGAGCTACCCAGCTAGTCCCTCCATGCATCCCTACCTCCATAGTCCTCTAATTTTATCAATTTAAAATGCAGATATAGCTCCCTTTTGAAACCTCCGATGAAATCTGCCTCCAAGCGTTCTCTTAGGCAATACATTCTGAATCCTAACAACTCTCTGAGTAAAGACATTCTCCTCATCTCAATCCTAGCTCTCTTGCTGACTATTTTGAAACTGTGACTCCTAGTTACTGACACATCAACTAGTGGAAACAGAATATCCTTCTTTATCCTGTCAAAATTGTTCTTAATTTTTAACATCTCAATAAGATCACCCTCCCTGATCCAAGGAGAATACATCCAATTTCTCTAAACTTTCCTGTCATCTAAAATCCTTCATTCCTGGTGTCATTTTAGTAAATCTTGTCTGAACTCTCTCCAGTTGTTACAATGCATTTGGTAGATGGTACACACAATAAGCTACTAGAGAAGGAAGTGAGTGTTGAACGTGGGTGGAGCACTAATGAAGTGGGCTGTTTCATCCTAATTGTTTTGAGCTTCCTGAGTGTTGCTGTAGTGGAGAGCATCCCATCACACTTTTGACTTGGACCCTGTAGTTGGTGAATAGGCTTTGGAGAGCCTGGAGATAAGTTTCTCATTGCCAAATATCTAGGCTCTGGCCTCCTCTTATAGTTATATTCTATGTGGGTTGTCTAGTAAAGTTAGCTTTGCAATCAATGAAGTACTTTTTATAGTCAAAGTCATAATGTAGAAAACAGCACCTATTTTGCACACAACTGGATCTCATAAACAGCAACATCTGTTTTCCTGAGTTGATGCACAATTGGCTTCACCGCGTTAGTTGGACATAATTTCAAACAATGTTGAGAGATGGATAACTGTTAACAAAAAGTTTTTTTTTATTATAACATCACTTTTAACTTGAATTGCTTTTATCTTGACAGCCTGAATGTCAGGACAGCCAACTAAATGTCCCACTTTACCACATCTACTTAACTCTATTTTTCTATAAAT
>NW_025176197.1:0-108 GCF_004010195.1 Chiloscyllium plagiosum | reverse complement strand
GGGTCTGTTTTTCGTGCTGTACATCTCTATGGGTCTGTTTCCATACTGCACATCTCTATGTGTCTGTTTCCATGCTGCACATCTCTATGGGTCTTTATTCGTGGTGTA
>NW_025176196.1:983-2000 GCF_004010195.1 Chiloscyllium plagiosum | reverse complement strand
AAGTAATAGTGCGGGTTAAATAACCCCTAATTCTCCACTGATGCCCAGCTTTGATCACATGGATACAAAAAGAGACCATCAATCCCAACCATTCCAAACCGCTTTATTATAGAATAAATTCCCTTACAGTGTGGAAACAAGCCATTTAGCCCATCGTGTCCACACCAGTCCCTCCAAACAGCATCCCAACCTTTATCCTATCCCTGTGTTCCCCACAGCTAATCCACCTAACTGACATATCCCTGGATACTATGCACAATTTACCATGACCAATCCATATAAGCTGCACATCTTTGGACTGTTGGAAGCAACCGGAGCATCCAGGGGAAACCCACGCAGACATGGGGAGAACGAGCAATTTTCACACAGGCAATCACCTGAGGATGGAATTGAACCTGGATCCCTGGTGCTCTGAGGTGGCAGTGCTAATCACTGAGCCAGCGTGCTGCTCCACGCTCTAGTCAACTCCTCCCAACTTTCCAAACCTCATCCCAATATCATAACCCTTTACTCAATTCTCCCCTATGGCTTCACCTAGTCATCCAGTATTCCCTACACCTACCAGCCTTTCCTTTTACCCTAACAGGAATATACTTTCACTGGATTCTCTTTATCTCATTTTCCCATTTTCCAGCCGTTCCTTTACCTGTGAACATCTGCCCGCAATCAGCTTTCGCAAGTTCTTGCCTAATACCGTCAAAATTGGCCTTATATACTTTCACTGGATTCTCTTTATCTCATTTTCCCATTTTCCAGCCGTCCCTTTACCTGCGAACATCTGCCCGCAATCAGCTTTCACAAGTTCTTGCCTAATACCATCAAAATTGGCCTTTCTCCAATTTAGAACTTCAACTTTTAGATCTGGTCTATCCTTGTCTATCATTATTTTAAATCTAATAGAATTATGGTCGCTGGCCCCAAAGTGCTCCCCCACTGACACCTCAGTCACCTGCCTGCCTTATTTTCCCAAGAGTAAGTCATGTTTTGCACCTTCTCTAGTAGGTACATCCACATACT
>NW_025176196.1:0-547 GCF_004010195.1 Chiloscyllium plagiosum | reverse complement strand
TCTAGCAAATCTCCCTGCCAGTATATTAGTCCCCTTCCAATTTAGGTGCAATCTGTCCTTCTTGTACAGGTCACTTCTACCCCAAAAGAGATTCCAATGATCCAAAAATGTGAATCCTTCTCCCATACACCAGCTCCTCAGCCATGCATTCTTCTGCTCTCTCCTCCTATTCCTGCCCTCACTAGCTCGTAGCACCGGGAGTAATCCAGATATTGCTACTCTCGAGGACCTCCTTTTTAAATTTCTGCCTAACTCTGTATCTCCCTTCAGAATTTCAACCTTTTCCCTTCTGATGTCGTTGGTTCCAATGTGGACAATGACCTCTTGCTGGCCCCTCTCCCCCAGGAAAACATTCTGCACTCTCTCTGAGACATCCTTGATCCTGGCACCAGGGAAGCAACACACATTTCTGCTTTTTCACTGCTGGCCACAGAAACTTTTGTCTGTACCTCGGACTAGAGAATCGCCTAACACAATTAATCTCTTGTAACCCGACGTACCCCTCGTTGCATTAGAGCCAGTCTCAATACCAGAAACTTGGCTGTTC
>NW_025176195.1:1858-2000 GCF_004010195.1 Chiloscyllium plagiosum | reverse complement strand
ATGGGCTGCCAGAGGAAGTGTGAAGGATGGCACAATTACAACATTTAAAAGGCATCTGGGTGGGTATACAAGTAGGAAATGGGCCAAATGCTGGCAAATGGCACCTGCTTAACTTAGGATATCTGGTCGACATGGACTAGTG
>NW_025176195.1:0-1086 GCF_004010195.1 Chiloscyllium plagiosum | reverse complement strand
TTTGAAATAAAGGCCAACATTCCAACAAGGCCTCACTCTGGGATCGGACTTGTCCAGTATTATCATCATGATGCCCCTCACATTTACTGTGATAGCGGCTGGCCCCTTGCCCAAGCTGACATCAGAGAATGTGCTGTAGTTGGGGGCTCTGTATAACCCAGCCCGACATCACACAGTGCATTGACTCTCTAACTCACTGACAGGAATCTGTGCTCTAGCATTAACACCATCGTGACAGGCAATGAGGTGAAAGAGGAGTCTCAGACCCAGTGGGGAAACTTGAATACATTGTCTTTGTTTACAACGTGGAAACAGTGAAACTCACAGTGACCCAGTTCATATCCTAAATATCCATTGAGTCCTTGATCGTTGAAAATGGTGGCAACTTCACATTTTGTCAGGGCAGCAGCACCAGTGGCAGTGAGCAGTAGACTGAGAGCAACAAATATGTTCATCGTCTGAGGCTGAAATATTCAGTTCCACTTACAATGTTCCCCAAACGGGAATCTGCAATACAAGAGGAGGAAGAAAAATTACTTTTTAAATTATTAAATATCCCAGTGAGTTAACAATAGCCAGGGGGTGGTTGTTCCAAACAGACTGTGCTGAAAAAGTGTTGCTGGAAAAGCGCAGCAGGTCAGGCAGCATCCAAGGAGCAGGAGAATTGACGTTTCGGGCATGAGCCCTTCTTCAGGATTCTCCTGCTCCTTGGATGCTGCCTGACCTGTTGCGCTTTTCCAGCAACACATTTTCAGCTCTGATCTCCAGCATCTGCAGTCCTCAATTTCTCCTCCAAACAGACTGTGGGTGAGGTTCCCCATTTCATTCCGCTCCCACACCAGTAACCCCCCCAAACATTCCCGGGTGTGAGGGGATGGACTGGTTCCCCTCTTTCTCCACCCAGCCCCTCGGTTGGTTAGACACTTGTGGATGTCTTTCTCCAAAACCACATGAACCGGTACCTTCAAAGGAACAATTGAAACAGGCTTTCTGGCATTAGCAGAATTCTGGCATTAATAAACTCAGCAGCTGAGTTTATTAATGAGTAAACGCGGGCAAATTAATAATACAACACACAGGTACATG
>NW_025176194.1:0-2000 GCF_004010195.1 Chiloscyllium plagiosum | reverse complement strand
CTAATAAGGATCTACGTTGGCACTGTCCCTTTTTACTCCCTGGCCTCCAACCTTTCTGGCAACTTCATTAAGTGACACCTGACCAATACATTTTAAAATTCGATGTACACTATACTAACTGTGTTATGCATTACACTCATCAAAAATAAACAAGTTTTGCATTTTACAAATCCTTGCAGACTTTCACTAATTAATCCACACGTCCAAGTTACTGTTAACTTTGCCCCCAGGTTAACATTTCCAGAAGGTTTCCTGTCATAGGTTAAACTGATCAGCCTATAGATCTTGGCTATATCTTTTTGATGAACTGTGACATTTTCTGTTCTTCAGATCTCCAATTTAATGAGAATGAGAAAATTATGACAAGTACCTCTGCAATTTTCACACTGACTTTCTTCAGCATTGTCAGTTGTTTGGAGGCCTATAGGAACACCCCTATTATGGTAGTTATTCCGTTTATGTTTCAAAATTGTAACTACATCAATTCTACCCTCGCTTTCCAATGTGCAATGTATTAGATTAGATTACTTACAGTGTGGAAACAGACCCTTCGGCCCAACAAGTCCACACCGACCCTCCAAAGAGCAACCCACCCAGACTCATTCCTTTACATTTACCCCCTCGCCTAACAGTATGGACAATTTAGCATGACCAATTCACCTAACCTGCACATCTTTGGACTGTGGGAGGAAACCGGAGCACCCGGAGGAAACCCACGCAAACACGGGGAGAATGTGCAAACTCCACAGACAGTTGCCTGAGGTGGGAATTGAACCCAGGTCCCTGGCGCTGTGAGGCAGCAGTGCTATTCCATACCTCTTTCCTCACTCAACAAATTGCATGAGTTAGTGCTCTGTGGAAGAATGCCATGGAATTGTTCTTCTTGTATTAGCAAAAGCTTCTTATACTCGCAATAATTCTAAACACGAGTCATCTCTTGGCAATACTTAGCAGTTCAAGCTAGCTATCTAAGTAACTAATTGTATATCTGCCAGCACTTTCGTTACCAGTGGCTAACACTGTGAACCACACTACAAGTTACATTGCAACAATTAATTAAGTTCTAGAAAGAGATCGATTCTCAAAAACCTTAAAGTTCTCTCATTCAATAAATTCAAAAAGACCCAGTACAACCCATGGACAAAACCAACGTCATCTATAAAATTCTATGCAAGGACTGCCACAAACACTACGTAGGACAAACAGGAAGAAAGTTAGCCACCAGGATACACGAATACCAGCTAGCCACAAAAATACACGACCCCCTCTCCCTCATAGCCCTACACACGGGTGAAAAAAACCACCATTTCGACTGGGACAACACATCTATCCTGGGACAGGCTAAGCAAAGACATGCCAGAGAATTCTTAGAGGCCTGGCACTCCAACCACAACGCCATAAACAAGCACATAGATCTAAATGCTATCTATCAACCCCTCAGAAAATGAACAGGAAATGACATCACCACAAACCCCAGGAACCCCATCCAGGAGAAAGATATAAATAGAAAACTGGAGACAACAGCTTCACTTCACTTGGAGGTCGCCACTGATGATGTTACCTAGCCAGGTAATGAAACGTCTGGATATCAAACCTACAGCTCAGCGAGCAAACCTACACCCTAAACCTCAACCTGAGCTACAAACCTTCACAAACCTTGCGAAAGAAAAGGTTAATTTGCGCATAGCTTGATCTCACAAGCACCCATAGAATAATGACTAAATAAATCTATTTTCAAGATGTTTGAATGGAGATACATGTTAACTGAAGGAACTGTCCCCCTTCTAATAGTGCCATAGGATTTCTGATTTAAAAATAACACAACACCAGGTTATAGTCCAACAGGTTTATTTGGAAGCACTAGCTTTCGGTGCGTTGCTCCTTCATCAGGTGGTTGTGGAGTATAAGATTGTAAGACACAGAGTTTATAACAAAAGTTTACAGTGTGATGTAACTGCAATTATGTATTGAAATTATGTATTATTTCAGCGTGTACGAGC
>NW_025176193.1:827-2000 GCF_004010195.1 Chiloscyllium plagiosum | reverse complement strand
CTGGAAAAGATCACATTTTCCTATATTCCATCTACCAAATTTTTGCTCATTCACCTACTCTATCTTTAACCTTCTGCAGACTCTTTACTTCACCCTGTGAACTTACTTTTCAACCTATCTTGGTGTCATCAAGAAATATAACTGGCATTCATTTGGTTTCTATATCCAAGCCATTGATATAGATTGCAAATTCTTGAGGGTTAATCACTGATCCCTGTGGCATATTCTATTTAGAGCATGTCAACAGGAAGAAGACCCATTTATATGTACTCTCTGCTTCCTATCAGCAGATTAATCCTTTATCTATGTTAATGTGTAAACCCAAATACTCCCATCTTATACAGATGCTTTAAATTTACAATGTTTTCATTTGCTCAACATGTGTTTCAGGATTTGCTTCCCAGGACATTTGATGAGGATTTCAGAGGATCTACAAATTTAGGGTGGATGGATTGAGGCCTTTCAAGTGAATATTGTTAAGCTCTTTAAGAAATGCATTAAACAAATAACATGCACAGATTCAGAGAAGGAGGATCCAACTGAACCAAAGTCCTTCACATTATGAGAATATGACAGTGTGGACAAATCTATGAGGTGGTCTTCCAAAAATCTTTTTGCAAGGTTCAAAGTAGATGGTATTATTTTAGCTTAAACTTTTAAGGAAAAAATGTTAATCATGAAAATCTATAAAAGGAAAGTCTGAAACACATAATAATGGGCAGAAACACGGGGACTGGAAAAAAATAGTTAGTCCCTGAGCCTACTCCATATTCAAGACTAGGGGCGGTCTATTAAACATAATTCCACATACCTGTTTAGAGTGTAGGTTTGCTCGCTGAGATGTAGGGTTGATATCCAGACGTTTCATTACCTGGCTGAGTAACATTATCAGAGGTGACCTCCAAGTGAGGCGAAGATGTTGTCTCCTGCTTTCTATTTATATGTCCTGGATGGGGTTCCTGGGGTTTGTGGTGATGTCATTTCCTGTTGGTTAGAGTTTCTGGCTGTGTTTGGTCTGCTTGTCGTGGTTTGTTCTTGAGGAATCTGCGCACTGTATTATTTGAGTGTCCGTTCTTCTTGAATACGTTGTATTAGTGGTTCTCCTATGTTTTCTGAAGTTCGTCTGTGCTGCAGTGTGTGATGGCTCGTTGGAATAGTGTTCTGAAAAAGCTT
>NW_025176193.1:0-822 GCF_004010195.1 Chiloscyllium plagiosum | reverse complement strand
GCTGCAGTGTGTGGTGACTCATTGGAATAGTGTTCTGATACAGCTTCGTTTGTGTGTGTTGGGATGGTTCCTGGTGTAGTTAAGTATTTGGTCAGTGTTTATCGGTTTTCTGTATACGCAGGTTTGTAGTTCTCCGTTGTCCTTTCTTTCGACTGTGACATCCAGGAATGCGAGTTTGTTGTCGGTTTCTTCCTCCTTGGTGAACTTTATTCCTGTGAGAGTGTTGTTGATGATGTTAAATGTCTCTTCTATCTTGTTTCGTTTTGTGATGACAAAAGTGTCATCTACGTAGCGGACTCAGATTTTTGGTTTGATGGTTGGTAGGGCTGTTTGTTCTAGTCTTTGCATTACCGCTTCTACTATGAATCCTGATAGCGGAGATCCCATGGGTGTGCTGTTGGTTTGATTGTAGACTATGTTGTTGAAAGTGAATTGGGTGGTGAGGCACAGGTCCACTAGCTTCATGATGTTTTCGTTGGTAATGTGATTGATGGTGGTTGGTGTGTGTGAAATGGTCTCTTCCAGAAGTGTGGTAAATGTTTCCTTTGCCAAGTTGATGTTGATGGAGGTGAACAGTGCTGTTACGTCGAATGAGATCATTGCTTTGTCTTCCTCTATTTTGGTGTTTTTGATGATTTTTAGGAATTCCTGGGTGGAGTGGATGGAGTGCTGTGACTCTTCTACTAGGTATTTCAGTCTTGCGTGTAGTTCTTTGGCCTTTGATAGTTGGTGCTTGGAGACAGGAAGGTCAGAGGAATAAACAATCTAGGCCAAGGAGCCAACTTTACAATGACTTCTAGTCTACAACATGACCCAAAATCA
>NW_025176192.1:0-2000 GCF_004010195.1 Chiloscyllium plagiosum | reverse complement strand
TCTGGCAGCATCTGTGAAGAGAGAAACAGAGTTATTGTTTCAAGTCCAGTCACCCTTTGTCAGCAATACTTCTTCCCTCACTCAGTTATTCATTTGATTCAGCATGGCCCCAACATCATTTGCAGACATGGCTAGACTTTCCCCCCTGTAAAGCTTTTTGTTTTAAACCAATTTATTTCCTCTTATTATTACCTCATTAACTGACCAATGTGCAGTAAATAACTTCCAGTCTGTAGGAATGTCTGGTATCTATTCAGTGCTAGGGAAGTTGGCACATGGAGAGTGCCCAGTTTCTGAGCCCAAACCTCTTGATTTAATGACCTATCTTTATAGTTTGAAAACTGTACATTTAGCACTGCATAATGATTGATACAGATAGGGACCAGTCATGCTGAATTAATAGCAGTGCCATAACTGACCTCGAATGCACGAAGCATTAGAAATAAGGTTTGAGGCTCATTTGGAAATTGGCAGTTACGATGTTGTGGGGATAACGGAGACGTAGCTTCAAGTGGACAGGGCCTGGGAAATGAATATTCAAGGCTATACGTGCGATTGTAAGGACAGACTGATGGGCAAAGGGGGTGGAGTGGCCCTGTTGGTAAGGAATGATATTCAGTCCCTTGCACGGGAGGACCTGGGATCAGGGGATGTAGAGTTAGTATGGACAGAGCTGAGAAATTCTAAGGGTAGAAAGACCCTCATGTGAGTTATCTACATGCCCCCAAACAGTAGTCTGGATGTAGGGTGTAAATTGAATAAGGAGCTGAAATTGGGCTGTCGCAAAGATATTACTACAGTTGTTTTTGGGGGATTTCAACATGCAGGTAGACTGAGAGAATCAGGATGGTACTGGACTCCAAGAAAGGGAGTTTGTGGAGTGCCTCCGAGATGGATTCTTAGAACAGCTGGTGCTGGAGCCTACCAGGGAGAAGGCAATTCTGGATCTGGTGTTGTGCAACGAACCAGGATTGATCAGGGACCTCGAAGTAAAGGAGCCATTAGGAGGTAGTGACCATAATACAATAAGCTTCAATCTGCAATTTGAAAGGGAGAGGGTACAATCGGTAGTGACAATATTTCAGTTGAATAAAGGGAACTTTGGAGCTATGAGGGAGGAACTGGCCAAAGTTCAATGGTGCAATACCTTAGCAGGGAACTGGCCAAAGTTCAATGGTGCAATACCTTAGCAGGGATGACCGTGGAGGAACAATGGCAGGTACTTCTGGGTATAATGCAGAAGTTGCAGGATCAGTTCATTCCAAAAAGGAAGAAAGATCCTAAGAGGAGGCAGGGTGGCCGTGGCTGACGAGGGAAGTTAAGAAACATATAAAGTCAAAAGAGAAAAAGTATAATGTAGCAAAGATGAGTGGGAAAACAGAGGACTGGGAAGCTTTTAAAGAACAACAGAGGATTACTAAGAAGGAAATATGCAGAGAGAAAATGAGGTACAAAGGTTAAACTGGCCAAAAATATAAAGGAGGATAGTAAAAGCTTTTTTTTTAGGTATGTGAAAGGGAAAAAAATGGTTAAGACTAAAATTAGGCCCTTGAAGACAGAAACAGGGGAATAAAAAAATGGCAGAAGAGTTGAATTGGTACTTCAGATCTGTGTTCACTGGGGAAGACACAATCAATCTCCCAGAGGTAACAGTGGCTGAAGGACCTGAACTTAAGGGAATTTATATTTGACAGGAATTGGTGTTGGAGAGACTGTTAGGTCAGAAGGTGGATAAGTCCCTGGCGCCTGATGGTCTACATCCCAGGGTACTGAAGGAGGTGGCTCTAGAAATCGTGGATGCGTTGGTGATTATTTTCCAGAGTTTGATAGATTCGGGATCAGTTCCTGTGGATTGGAGGGTGGCTAATGTTGTCCCACTCTTTAAGAAAGGAGGGAGAGAGAAAGCAGGGAATTATAGACCAGTTAGTCTGACCTCAGTGGTGGGAAAGATGCTGGAGTCAATTATAAAGGATGAAATTACTGCACATCTGGATAGTAGT
>NW_025176191.1:1134-2000 GCF_004010195.1 Chiloscyllium plagiosum | reverse complement strand
TCCCTCACCCTAAAAACTTATGCCCTGTAGTTCTGCACCCCCCCCCAAACCACCTCCAGGGAAAAGACCTTGTCTGTTTATCCTATCCATGTCACCCCTCAGCCTCCAGGGAAGGGGAAAACTTTCTCACCCTGCTCAGCCTCTCCCCATAGCCTAAACCCTCCAACCTTGTCTACATCCTTGTAAATCTTTGAGCCCTTTCAAAGTTTCACAACATCTCTCCAATAGGATAAAGACCTGAATTGCACACAATATTCCAAAAGTAGCCAAACCATGTCCTGTACAGCTGTAACGTGACCTCCCAACTCCTATACTCAATGCTCTGACCAATAAAGGAAAGCATATCAAATGCTGCCTTCACCATCCTATCTACTTACAACTCCACTTTCAAAAGGAACTATGGACCGACACTCCAAAGTTTCTTTATTCAGCAACACTCCCCAGGACTTTACCGTTATTAAAAAGGTGTGTAAGTGAGGCAGCTGTCCACCCCGTCCTGCATGTAGGCGATCGTACCAGAGGAGTGCAAGGCTCTCAGCGATCGTCCTGCCCGGTACAGCACTGGTTAGGTCTGGGTGAATCACCAATCCCAAAGTAGACCTGACCCAGTTGGCAATGATATTAGCCAGGAGATTGTAGCGGAATTCAGAAGTGAAATTGGTGACCGATTTCTAATTTCCTCCCACTTCTATTCTACTTGTAGGGAGAGTCAGGTATACAGCATGGAAACAGATCCCTCAGTCTAATCCATCCACGCTGACCAGACATCCCAAACCGATCCAGTCCAAAAACCACTCACGTCCCTAACAGAATTACATGGGAGAGAGAGAGACAGACAGACAGACAGACAGACAGACAGACAGAGA
>NW_025176191.1:0-489 GCF_004010195.1 Chiloscyllium plagiosum | reverse complement strand
TGGTGGATGGAGAGAGGCGAGAGTGTGTTCCTGGTGGTGGATGGAGGGAGGTCAGAGTGTGTTCCTGATGGTGGATGGAGAGAGGCGAGAGTGTTTGCCTGGAGGTGGATGGAGGAAGGAGGTGAAAGTATGTTCCTGGTGGTGAATGGAGGAGGGAGGCGAGAGTGTATGCCTGGAGGTGGATGGAGGAGGGAAGTGTGACTGTGTTCCTGGTGATGGATGGACAAGGGAAGAGCGAGTGCATTCCTAGAGGTGGATAAAGGCAGCACGGTGGCTCTGTGGTTCGCATTTCACCCGCACGGCACCAGGGACCCACGTTTGTTTCCAACCTCGAGCTACTGTCTGTGTGGAGTTTCCACATTCTCCCTGTTTCTGCGTGGGTTTGCTTTGGGCGCTCCAGTTTCCTCCCACAATCCAACAATGTGCAGTTTAAATGAATTGGCCATGCTAAATTGCCCATAGATTTTGGTGCATTATTCAGGGGTATTC
>NW_025176190.1:1694-2000 GCF_004010195.1 Chiloscyllium plagiosum | reverse complement strand
AAAACCCTCTACCATAACCACCCTATTATTCTTACAGGTAACTGAGATCTCCTTACAAATTTGTATCTCAATTTCCCTCTGACTATTGGAGGGTCTATAATACAATCCCAATAAGGTTATCATCCCTTTCTTATTTCTCAGTTCTAACCAAATAACATCCCTGGATATATTTCCGGGAATATCCTCCCTCAGAGAAAAGGAGAGAAAGAAAGAGACAGAAAAAGAGAGAGAAACAGAGAAAAAGAGAGAAAAAGAGAGAGAAAAAGAGAGAAAAAGAGAGAGAAAAAGAGAGAAAAGAGAGAGAAA
>NW_025176190.1:0-1319 GCF_004010195.1 Chiloscyllium plagiosum | reverse complement strand
ATCTGAGTGGACCTTCCAGTATAGTCCAGACAGAACATGCAACATCACCATGGTGTGTTGTGCTCTGCACTATTGGAACAGGCAATGAGGTAGCGTTTTTGATGCTGAGGAATGGGGGAAATGGGAGTAGTCTTCTGAGGAGGAGGACACTGGGTAGGAGGAAGCGCTCCTTACCTATGAGAGAGCTCAACTGATAAACCAAACACAACCTCATTGAGGCTTGCTCCAGTAGATGAGAATGGTTGTAGAAGACTTTGCGATTACACTTTTTGCCATGATTCCTAAGTCTGGTTGGCATTATAGGCCTCTGTTGGCTTTGTTTTTGTTCTCTTTTGCATTGTATAAATAAAAGCTCACACTCGTGTTTGTATTTGTCCAATTGTTTGCCTGTATTTGATGTTTGCCTTCCAAACACTGGCAGGATGTGGGCTACAGTGGTCTTTGCGGTCTGAGTGATACTGACTTAGAGAATGTAGCTTGGAGAAGGTAAATTGTGGTTGCATGGTAGTTAAATAGTGACTCTGGTGAGAGAATGGGGTTGTATGTACAGCAGAAGATCAGCGATTTTGCCAATGTACCATGTGCAGTGTGACTTTATGGCTGATGTGCAGTGATGTTGCCAGTGAATGGGCAATGTCAGATTACCAAAGCTTGGCAGCTTTTCAATGATAGTGTTGGCACATGAGATGTCCATCATTAGGTGGATACCAATTGATTTGTGAGTAGTTCTGGGTTGAGCATGTGGTATGATGACATGGTAATCAGATTTGTGAGATGCCATAGGACTACAGGAGGCAGTTAACAAGGTGCATTTGGTAACTTACAGTGGAAAAATCCACTAGATCTCACCGAGAAAAACCCTCCAAAAAATTCATCGCAACTTGGAAACTCCAGCCAAACAAAACATAAAATTCAGCCCAATAAATCTTTCAGATAAGCTGAAGATAATTTAAGCTGCAAATTGTCTCTCAATGTCTATAGGACTGTGATTGATAGAATATCCAATAAGTGTTGTACAATGTGGGAAAGGTGCTAATTTGAGTTATATGTTGTGTTACTGAAATTTGATTTTGCAATGGAATAGAGATTTTAAAACAAACATGGATTCCAGAAGGAATTAGAAAAACTAAGCGATTAATTAAAAGTCTGCAAAAGTGACTGATTCAGTATAACAAACGAGAAAATAATGTATCTATTATTTAAATCTTGTGATCTTTTTTATTATTGCTTTGCTAAGGAATCCAGTATCTAGGAATTCACTAGTTCTGAAAGCCATAGTAAAGATGAACTTCAACCCCATCTGCAAAAGGATAGTCAGA
>NW_025176189.1:1479-2000 GCF_004010195.1 Chiloscyllium plagiosum | reverse complement strand
TCTATCAAAGCCCTCGACAGAAGACATTCAGAACTAGCTGCCTGATAGTCTGTGCGCGTGGTACACAGCCCATTCAGATTAACGGTAATACACACAATAAAGAGCCAAATATTTTGTCACCAATGTATGCATTTCCTTAGTACTGGAGATTACTAAAAAAAAAGTACTGCAATTTGTGATGTATTTTGCATAATGCTCTTTTGCATTTACTGTCACTTAATTGGAAGGTAATATTTTACTTTAGGACAGTTATGTAGTCATACAGCAAGGAAACAGACCCTTCAGACCAACTTGTCCACACTGACCAGATATCCCAACCTCACCTAGTCCCATTTGCCAGCATTTTGCCCTTATCCCTTGAAACTCTTTTTTTATATAATATATTTTTATTAAGAAAAAATAGATTTTTAAATATTACAACAAATACAAAACAATGCAATTCAAAACAGTACAAAAATAGTACAAAACTAAACCCAAATAATAAAAAAAATTCCCCAACCCACCTTCCTATACGAATGTAT
>NW_025176189.1:0-752 GCF_004010195.1 Chiloscyllium plagiosum | reverse complement strand
TCTCCCCCACTGTCTCTCTCCCCCACTGTCTCTCTCTCTCCCCCACTGTCTCCCGCTCTTTCTCTCTCCAGACATTAACTTGCTGAGTGCAATCCACATCACGCAGGAACAGGAACCAATCCCATTCACTGCTGTGATGCACAGCAATGCATTGCTGTCTGGAAATATTTGCCATTGTCTTAAAGAAGCAGGACCCAAAGGTACCATCCAAGTTCCCACAGCCTCCGTGCACATGGTGCAGGAGCTGCTCCCTACATCTTGGAGCAGTGAGTATTGTGGTGAGCCTCTGTCCCTTCAATCTTGTAATTGCTGCTGGACATCATCAGCTATGAGAGTGAATGTATGAAACATAAACATTTATTTACAAATATAAGAATATATTTTCAATGATATGTTACCCTTTGCCAGCTCTGTGCTCTCAGAAGGTCACCTTCATCTCTTCCCTCCCACTAAGTCCCTGACTGTGACCCTGACCCTAACGCTCACCCTGTCACAGTCCCGAGGTCCACAGCTGGGATGGAGGGAGCCTGCTCTCCAGTGAAGCCTGTCAGCCTTGGGATTTTGATCAGACAGTCTCAGGGGCATTTGTGTCTAGAGGGCCCAGACCTGCTGAGTGTGCACCTTCCCCAGCTTGAACTCCCAGAGGGCTGAGGTTGGCAGGAAGGGTGGAGGTGGAGGGTCCAGCAACCTCTGCAGCCTCCTGAGAGGAGATTTCTGGGGGAGTGGGGCTCCGTGTCAGTGCTCCCTTTTTC
>NW_025176188.1:0-2000 GCF_004010195.1 Chiloscyllium plagiosum | reverse complement strand
CCAATGGAGACTGAGCGAGGGCACAGAGTGCTGGTTGGCATCTCCAGGGGTTGTAGTGAGGCATATGGGGACAAGAGGGGAGTGTGTAGGGAGCGAGTACAGTTTCAGATGAAATGCGACCTTTGCCAGCAGCAGCATGATCTTCAGCACCAGGGGGTGTCCCTGTCTGTGTCAGACTCACTGACTGCTCTCTGTGTGATTCCACACAGCCACTCGTCTGGTCACCACGCAAAGTTTTGCTCATGTTTATACTATTGGCTACAGCACAGTCTGCACCCAGCATCTGCACCTTCTGTCTATGCCTCTGTCTATACACACCGTCTGCACCCTCCGTTGACACCCTGTGTCCACACCCACTGTCTATACCGCTGTCAGCACCCTCCATCCACATCTCCCATCTTTCTGCTGTTGTAAGATTGTATCCAATGATTCCATTGAGCTTACTGCAACAGCAGCCTGAATTTTAGAACTGGCAATGATTGTCCTCTAACCCTGACCTTCAATGTCTGTCTTCCATAATGAGGTGATTAATATTAATTACTGAATGCCATTTGATTTCTGTGATGGCAGGACTGATGTATAAAGAGAGGTTGAGTTGGTGAGGATTGTTTTCATTGGAGTTTAGAAGAATGAAGGAAGGGAATCTTGTAGAAAGCTATAAAATTGGAAAAGGACGAGACACGTTAGATGGAGGTGGGGAAGTCCTGAACCAGGGCTCATAGTTTAAGGTTAAGGGGTAAACTCTATAGAATAGAGATGAGGGAAAATGTTTTCACCCAGAGAGTGGTAAGCCTGTGGAATTCTCTGTCGCAGAAAGTTGTTGAGGCCAAAACATTATGTTTTCAAGAAGGGGGTAGACATAGCTCTTGTGGCTAAAGAATCAAGGGATATGGCGTCGGGAGGGATTACAATGTAGTGTTCGATGATCATAGATAGATTCTTGATGACTGAAGGGATGAAACATTATCAGAGAATGTAGAATTGAGGTTAAAATCAGATCAACCATAATCTTATTGAATGGGGAGCAGGTTCAAAGGGCCGAGTGGCCCAATTTTGTTCCTTGCCCATATGTTGCCTCATAAACTTTCACACAATCGAAGACTGTCATTTGTATTTTCTACCTGCAGATTAAGCTGCTTGTGCAATGGGCCTCATCTGCACAGTGTTTTCTCCAGCCTTTCACCATGATATGTTTAAGATAATGGCCCCATAATCAATCCATTAACTTTGTAAGTTAGTTTATTTAAATCAATAAACACATTACAGGTCATGAAGCAGACTTTACAGCAAGCAAGAATGGGCTGCACTGAGACTCAGTGGTCAGCACTGCTGTCCCACAGCGCCAGGGACCCAGGTTCGATTCCACTCTCGGGCAACTGTCTGTTTGGAGTTTGCACATTCTCCCCGAGTGTCTGTGGGTTTTCCCCGCGTGCTCCGGTTTCTTCCCACAGTTCAAAGTTGTGCAGGTTCGGTGAATTGGACAAACTAAATTGTCCATGGTGTTCAGGGATGTATGGGTTAGGTGCAGTAATCAGGGAATATGTAGAGTAATGGGATGAGGGAGTGGGATGCTCTTTGGAGGGTCAGTGTGGAGGCCTATTTCCACACTGTAGGGATTCTGTGAATCGATCTTGGTCTGTGCAACTTGCAGGCTCACAGATGACGAACTGGTGGGTAGAGGTCAACACTGTACATACACAGGGATGGATTTTCTTAAAGGTAATGTGTGCACACAGCACACAGCTACTGAACATCAAGGCAAGATAGTTACATTCTCTCTTGTTGGAGACAGTCATTGCCTGGCAGCTGTGTGGCACAAATGTAATCTTATTCATGTTCCAAACCCACATCTCTATCAGTAAAATGCTTTGGAACATCCTCAGGTGACAAAAAGTGCTATACATTTGGGGTGGCACGATGGCTCAGTGATTGATACAGTTGCCTCACAGCGTCAGGGACCCGCCTCAGGCAGGTCTGTGTGGAGTTTGCACGTTCTCCCT
>NW_025176187.1:1350-2000 GCF_004010195.1 Chiloscyllium plagiosum | reverse complement strand
GGTACAGGAACTCTGAATATCATCCACCAGCTGCACCAAGATGAGGAAATCCGGATAGCATTCCCAAGCTGTGCCAGGTTCAGGAACTCTGGAAATCATCCACCAACTGCTCCAAGTTCAGGAACATGGAATATCATCCACCGGCTGCACCAAGCTCAGGAACTCTCAGTATCATTCACCGGCTGCACCAAGGTCAGGAAATCCGGATATCATTCCACCAGCTGCACCAAGTTCAGGAACTCGGAATATCAACCACCAGCTGCACCAAGGTCAGGAACTCTGGATATCATCCACCATCTGCATCAATTTCAGGAACTCTCAAATATTATCCGTCATCTGTATGGAACTTGGATTATCATCAAACAGCTACACCAAGTTCAGGAACACTCGAGATCATCCACCAGCTGCACCAAGTTATGGAACTCAGAATATCATCCTCCAGCTGCCCCAAGTTCAGGAACACTCGAGATCATCCACCAGCTGCACCAAGTTATGGAACTCAGAATATCATCCTCCAGCTGCACCAAGTTATGGAACTCAGAATATCATCCTCCAGCTGCACCAAGTTATGGAACTCAGAATATCATCCTCCAGCTGCACCAAGTTATGGAACTCAGAATATCATCCTCCAGCTGCACCAAGTTCAGGAA
>NW_025176187.1:0-670 GCF_004010195.1 Chiloscyllium plagiosum | reverse complement strand
GAGAGACAGAGAGAGAGACAGAGAGAGAGACAGAGAGAGAGAGAGAGAGAGAGAGAGAGACAGACAGAGAGAGAGAGAGACAGACAGACAGAGAGAGAACACAGCAGCCAATGATAACTGCAAGATTTCAGCAGCATATGAGATGAAAAGTAGTTGCTGGTAATATCGGTAAAACTTTAAGCAGACGCCATCAGTACTTAATCATCCATTTGAACCATAGAAACAAGCAAACATGGCTCCAATTGATCCTCCCACCAGGAAATTAGCACCTGCAAGAATGGTGCACTCTCTCAGATCTGTAATGTGGATTACATACTCCAGTTCTCATTCTCATCCAAGTCAGACAGTTGTGGGTTTATCAACCAAGATAAGCTAGCACTCTCTTGCTTCTGTGTATATTGCAGATGAGAGACTGTACTCACCAGTGTCAGCTTGAAATACCTCCTTCCCTCGCAATACCAGGAGGTTGGCCAGAGAGGTATTGAAGCATAATTTCCTGTCTGAGATAGGTTTTGAAACTGAAGGATGACCTGCTGGAGGCACTTTCATTTGCCAATCAATACCTGACAACAGAAACAGATTCCTGCATTTTCTCCACTAGACTAGCAAAAACATAGGTGGACAAAAAAGCTTGTTTGTACATTAACATACTAATCACAAAACTAAGACT
>NW_025176186.1:0-2000 GCF_004010195.1 Chiloscyllium plagiosum | reverse complement strand
GTTGTGCCTCACAAACCTTATTGAGTTCTTTGAGATAGTGACCGAACAGGTATATGAGGGTAAAGCAGTTGATGTGGTGTATATGGATTTCAGTAAGGCATTTGATAAGGCTATTGCACAAAACACGGAGGCATGGGATTGAGGGTGTTTAGTGGTTTAGATCAGAATTTGGCAAGTTTAAAGAAGACACGAGGTGCTGGATGATGGGAAATGTTCATCCTGGAGTTCAGTTACTAGTGGTGTACCACAAGGATCTGTTTTGGGGTCACTCTTATTTGTGTCTTATGGTCATTTTTATAAACGACCTAGATCAGGACATAGAAGGGAGGGTTAGTAAATTTGCGGATGACACTAAGATCAGTAGAGTTCTGGATTGTACTGAAGGATGTTGTTGGTTACAGAGGGACAGATAAGCTGCAGAGCTGGGCTGGGAGGTGGCAAATGGAGTTTAATGTGGAGATGATTCACTTTGGAAGGAGTAACAGGAATGCAGTTTACTGGGCAAATGGTAAGATTCTTGATAGTGTAGATGAGCAGAGAGATCTCGGTGTCCATGTACACAGATCCCTGAAAGTTGCCACCCAAGTTGATCGGGTTGTTAAGAAGACATATGGTGTATTAGCTCTTATTAGTACTGGGATTGAGTTTCGGAACCATGTGGTCATGCTGCAGCTGCACAAAACTATGGTGTGGCCACACTTGGAGTATTGTGTACAGTTCTGGTCACCGCATTATAGGAAGCTTTGGAAAGGGTTCAGAGGAGACTTACGAGGATTTTGCCTGGTATGGAAGGAAGGTTTTACAAGGAACAGCTGATGGACTTGAGGCTGTTTTCATTAGAGAGAAGGTTGAGAGCGGACTTAATTGAGACATACAAAATGATCAGAAGGTTAGACAGGGTGAACAGTGACAGCCTTTTTCCTGTAATGGTGAAGGCTAGCATGAGGGGACATAGCTTTAAATTGAGGGGTGATAGATATAGGACAGATGTCAGAGTTAGTTTCTTTTTACTCAGAGTAGTAGGAGCGTGGAATGCACTGCTGCAACAGTGGTAGACTCGCCAACTTTAAGTCCATTTAAGTGGTCAGAGGATAGACATGTAGACAAAAATGGAAAAGTGTCAGTGAGATAGGCTTTGGATTAGTTTCACAGATCGGCGCAGCATCAAGGGCTGAAAGGTCCGTACTGCGCTGTAATGTTCTATGTTCTTGGATTTTGGAAAATAAAGAGAAGATACGAAAAAATAAAGGCTAATAAAATTTTCCTGAAGAAGGGCTCATGCCCGAAACGTCGATTCTCCTGCTCCTTGGATGCTACTTGACCTGCTGCGCTTTTCCAGCAACACACTTTTCAGCTCTGATCTCCAGCATCTGCAGCCCTCACTTTCTCCTGGTAAAATTAAGGGAAAATCCAAAGTGTTTTATTAACATAGTAAAATAGAGAGGATGGCTTGGTTGAGCCTGTCAGGTGGCACTGTGACTCTGGTGGTTAGAATGTGCCGCACAGAGTTCGCAAGTTCGATTCTCGCCTGGGCCAACCGTGTGGACTTTGCACATGGGCTTGGGTGGGATGCTCTTTGCAGGGGTAGGCGTTCACTGGATGGGCCGAATGGCCTGCTTCCACCTGGCTAGTTGATGTTCGTGGATGCGGATCGTTAGCTGTCTTCCTGTTTGTCCTATATAGTGTTTTGCGCAGTCCTTGCATGGGATTTTGTACACTACATTAGTTTTGCTCATGCTGGGTATCGGGTCCTTCGTTCTGGTGAGTTGTTGTGTGAGGGTGGCTGTTGGTTTGTGTGCTGTTATAAGTCCTAGTGGTCGCAGTAGTTTGGCTGTCAGTTCGGAAATGCTCTTGATGTATGGTAGTGTGGCTAGTCCTTTGGGTTGCGGCATGTCCTCGTTCCGTTGTCTTTCCTTAGGCATCTGTTGATGAAATTGCGAGGATATCCGTTTTTGGTGAATACCTTGTACAGGTGTTCCTCTTCCTCTTTTTGCAGTTCT
>NW_025176185.1:0-2000 GCF_004010195.1 Chiloscyllium plagiosum | reverse complement strand
AGCAAACCACTTATACCTTCCTCCAGATTATTTATGTATATCAAAAACAACAGTGGTCCCAGCACAGATCCCTGTGGAACATCACTGGCCACAGTTCTCCATTTTGAGAAGCTCCCTTCCACTACTACTCTCTGTCTCCTGCTGCCCAGGCAGTTCTCCATCCATCTAGCTAGTAAACCCATGGCTCCATGTGACTTCACTTTCTCCATAAGCCTACCATGGGGAAAATGATTAAACACCTTACTGAAGTCCATGTATATGACATCTACAGCCCGTCCCTCATCGATCAATTTTATCACTTCCTCAAAGAATTCTATTAAGTTGGTAAGACATGACCTTCCCTACACAAAACCATGCCGCATATCACTGATCAGCTCATTTTCTCCCTAATATGAATAGATCCTATCCCTCAGTATCTTCTCCAACAGCTTCCCTCCCACTGATGTCAGGCTCACTGATATGTAATTACCTAGATTATCCCTGCTACCCTTCTTAAACAAGGGACAATATTAACAATTCTCCAGTCCTCTGGGACCTCACCCATGTTCAAGGATGCTGCAAAGATATCTGTTCAGGCCCCAGCTATTTCCTCTCTCGCTTCCCTCAGTAACCTGGAATAGATCCCATCTGGACCTGGGGACTTGTCCAGCTTAATGCCCATTAGAATATCCAACACCTCCTCCCTACTTATGCCGACTTGACCTAGAGAAATCAAACATCTGTCCTTAACCTCAACATCCGTCATGTCCCTCTCCTCGGTGAATACCAAAGCAAAGTACTCATTAAGAATCTCACCCATTTTCTCTGACTCCACACGTAACTTCCCTCCTTTGTTCTTGAATGGGCCAACTCTTTCTCTAGTTATCTCTTGCTCCTTATATACAAATACATTTGGGATTTTCCTTAACTCTGTTTGCTAAAGATATTTTATGACCCCTTTTAGCCCTCTTAATTCCTTGTTTCAGATTGGTCCTACTTTCCTGATACTCTTCCAAAGCTTTGTCTGTTTTCAGTCACCTCGACATTATGTATGCTTCCTTCTTCCTCTTAGCTAGTCTCACAATTTCACCTGTCATCCACGTTTCCCTAATTTTGCCATTTCTATCACTCATTTTCACAGGAACATGTCTCTCCTGAACTCTAATCAACTCTCTTTAAAAGCCTTCCACACATCAAATGTGGATTTACCTTCAAACAGCTGCTCCCAATCCACATTCCCCAGCTCCTGCCGAATATTGGTACAGTTGGCCTTCCCCCAATTTTGTACTCTTCCTTTAGTTCCACTCTCGTCTTTGTCCATGTGTATTCTAAAACTTATAGAATTGTAATCACTATTCCTAAAGTAATCCCCTACTGAAACCTCAACCACCTGGCCGGGCTCATTCCCCGTTATGACCCCTTCCTGAGTTGGACTATTTACACACTGCTCTAGAAATCCCTCCTGTATCATCCTTCCAAATTCTGCTCCATCTACACCTCTAACACTAAGTGAATCCCAGTCAATGTTAGGAAAATTAAAATCTCCTATCACCACCACCCTGTTGCTCCAACATCTTTCCATAACCTGTTACATGTTTGTACCTCTATCTCATGTTCGCTATTGGGAGGCCTGTAGTACAGCCCCAACATTGTTACCACACCCTTCCTATTTCTGAGCTCTGCCCATATTACCTCACTGCTGGAGTCCTCCACAGTGCCCTCCTTCAGCACAGCTGTGATCTCTTCTCTTATAAGGTAACCTTTTCGAGGTTTATAAAATCATAAAAGGCATGGATAGGGTAAATAGACAAGGTATTTTTCCTCAGGTGGTGTGCCCAAAATTAGGGAGCATAGGTTTCAGGTGAGAAGGGAAAGATTTAAAAAGAACCCGAGGGGTAACTTCTTCATTCAGAGGGTGCTGTGTGTAAGGAACAAGAGAAAGTAGTGGAGGCTGGTACAATTATGATATTTAAAGGCATCTGGCTGGGTAAATGAATAGGAAGGAATTAGAGAGATATGGA
>NW_025176184.1:672-2000 GCF_004010195.1 Chiloscyllium plagiosum | reverse complement strand
GCAGGGACACAGATCTTTGGAGGGAGGCAGCAGAGGGAGAGACGTAACGTATATTTTAACTTGGCAATGTGGGAGGAGCTGCCTGAAACGTTCCAAAGGGGGAGATTGGAGAATTGCTGTAAAGGGAGGAAAGAACAGGGCTGTGGGAACCAGCAGTGGGAGTGAGTGAGTCCTATTGGATAGTACCTTCCATAGAGTCATAGAGATGTACAGCACGGAAACACACTCTTTGGTCTAACTTGTTCATGCCAACCAGATATCCTAAATTAATCTAGTCCCATTATACCAGCCTCCACCACTTCCTCTGGCAACTCATCCCATACACGTACCATCCTCTGCGTGAAAAGGTTGCCCCTTAGGTCTCTTTTATACCTTTCCCCTCTTTCCCTAAAGTTCTGGACTCCCCGACCCCAGGGAAAAGACTTTGTCTATTTATCCTATCCAATCCCCTTATGATTTTGTAAACCTCTATAAGGTCACCCCTCAGCCTCCGACGCTCCAGGGAAAACAGCCCCAGCCTGTTCAGCCTCTCCCTATAGCTTAGATCTTCCAACCCTGGCAACATCCTTGTAAATCGTTTCTGAACCCTTTCAAGTTTCACAATATCCTCCCTACCGCAGGGAGACCAGAATTGCAAGCAATATTCCAAAAGTGGCCTAACCAACGTCCTGTACAGTTGCCCGAGGGTGGAAGTGTATCTGGGTCCCTGGCACTGTGAGGCGTTAGTGTAAGGCACAGTGCTGCCCAATAGAGGATTGAGAAGCCTTTAGAAACCATCAGATCACAGAAAGAGAAATAACGGGGGAGGAGGTGAAATATGAGAGTCAGCTAACTAGTAATAGAAAAGAAGGTTCCTTGAATTTTGTTCGGTATCTGAAATGTAAGAGAGAGGCAAGAGTAAACATTTGATGCTGGAAAATGAGGCTGGAGGAACAGTATTAGGAAACAAAGAGGGAGTGCAGCCACCAGGGACAAATGACCTCCTTTAATGCTCCATAATTCAGTGATTAACAATTTGTTGTTTTGGGGAGATGTTCAGCTTTTCATAATCTTGTTTATTTTAGCAGATTGTGCAGTGGTCCAGCAGTGTGTCTCCGTGCCAATGGCCTCACTCAGGCCCAGTGTGCGTAAGTATTCACTCGGGCAGTAAACCTGGCAACACGATGAGGTTCAGCGGTGTGTAAATGGGTGTGCTGGGGGAGAGGGTGGGACAGTGACAGGGCACTGACACCACATGTCCCAAAAAACCCACGTCCCCAAACCCCCACATCCGCAAACGCCCCACATCCCCAAACCCCCACATCCGCAAACGCCCCACATCCCCAAAC
>NW_025176184.1:0-183 GCF_004010195.1 Chiloscyllium plagiosum | reverse complement strand
ACTGACCCTCCGACAGTGCAGCACTCCCTCAGTACTGACCCTCCGACAGTGTGGCACTCCCTCAGCTGTGCCTATCCACAGATTAACTGCCCTCTCTGGTCATTTCCATCACCGACATCAGCAGCTTTTCCACTTTCTGATCAATGCTGTGACTTTGGGATTAAGGAAAGTTTAAGTGATTCT
>NW_025176183.1:0-2000 GCF_004010195.1 Chiloscyllium plagiosum | reverse complement strand
AAAATAAGATTCAAAACCAAAATGCTTTCTGTTTTCGGGTCATCATTAAGGTTCCCAATTTGGCTTGGGGGGGTCATCTTTGGAAGTTGAATCATATAATGTGTCATGTGACTCATGGCCATGTAATGCCAGATCACATGCTGTCTGTAAATATTATTGCCTTTTCCTTTAGTCAGTTGCATCCTCAATAGTTAAATAATGTTGATGTAGAAATGTCTATTCATACTTATGCTTCGTAGACATTGAAGTTTATATAGAGTGAGAAAAAAAGTGATAATTAAGCAGAAGAATTTGTAAAATAAATCCAAAGGTTTACAACAATAATATAGATAAGAAATGCAATTCAATCTATTTTAGCTCTTTTATTGCAGTGGATGATGTGAAGATTGTGTCTTGCTATTTTTGTTATTTTTAATTCATAGATTCATACAGTGTAGAAAAGGCCCTTCAGCCAATTGAGTTTGCACTGACATAATTGCCACTAGAAGTGGGCAAATCCCAATTTCCTGCACTTGTCCCATACCCTTGAATTTTATGATATTTGAAGTACTCACCCAATTTTCTTTTAATTGTGAACAGAAGTGAGAACATAAGCTTTACGGGTGGCACGGTGGCTCAGTGGTTAGCATTGTTGCCTCACATCGCCAGGGACCCAGGTTCGATGCCAGCCTTGGGTAACTGTCTGCGTGGAGTTTGCTCATTCTCCCCGTGTCGGTGTGGGTTTCCTCCCACAATCCAAAGATCTGCAGGTTGGGTGAATTGGCTGTGCCAAATTACCCATCGTGTTAAGTGCATTAGTCAGAGGGGAATGGGTCTGGGTGGGTTACTCTTCGGAGGATCGGTGTGGACTTGTTGGGCCGAAGGGCCTATTTCTATACTGTAGGGAATCTAACCTAATCTAATCTAATGATCTACTCCACTCCGCCAAGGTAGTAATATTTTGTAGTATACTTTTTTCTGCTGCCTCATGTTTGACACCCCTCTATTGCATGCAACATCTTCCCTCACTCACACTCTTCACTCCCATCTTCCAACATTGTTAACCCTCCATGCTGCATCCTCACTCCCTTGCAATACCCCAAACACCTTTCCCCCAACACTCACCATCCCTAAAAGCCTTGCCAGCCACTTGCATCTTACTCATTCATCCCATTTACATCATTACAGAAGGCATCCCATAACAGAGTTGAGAATTACCACACAGGTTGGGGGTGGGGTGGATAGACTGTGCCAGTTGCCAATAAGGCACTAAGGCAAGTATACTGTGATACGCCAATAGTTACCCAGGTGAATGTGCAAATGAGCAGTCTTCATGGATGGCTTAGTTAAGGTCATGCAATGGATTCCTTGCCCATGCAGTACCCTGAACCCAATGCAGCCGTAAGCTGCTGGGTACCGGTGTGCCATGCTAGACCAGTTTGCCCTTTCACAGTGCCAGTGAATTGGAGTATGTCAGCATGGTGGCTGACATACCTGAAAGTGAATGTCAACATTTATAGTAGAAGGGTATGTGCAGCTGGTGCTGACTGATTGTGCCCTGCTCTCTAGTTTCTCCATGGCTAACATGGACTCATGGAGAAGCAGAATTACCTGCTCTGGTTTTACTGATGGGTTTTGCTCATGGCTACTTTGTATGGTGGGTTTGGCAAGATTGCTACCCATAGTGAATTGGGCTGTTAGCAAGCTGTTTAACAAGTAATGAAAAGCACCAACTGGGAACTCACTGCTCCCTGGTGAGAACTTTGCCACACCATTATGAACAAACGAGTGCGAGGGAACATTGCAGCGAGATGATCTTGACACCATAATGACCCTCTCACCTGATTCTACTCATCTTATCGTAGTCCACAACCTTCACAGTGTGGAAATATTCTGCCCTTAGGGTATGACCTTCCCGAGTCTGAACCCAAGTGTAATAGATTACCAGAGCTGAATGAATATTTGGAAATTCAATGCTTTTACAGGAAATAGTTTCCTATAATTTAAAATGGAAGAAAATG
>NW_025176182.1:0-2000 GCF_004010195.1 Chiloscyllium plagiosum | reverse complement strand
AACGGTGGAGATTTAACATAGTGATGCACCAGAGTCAGAGAGGTTCTGAGATATCAGAGATGTAGAACTGGAGGAAATGTCGAAGATACAGAGGGAGGGATTAACAAAGGTGCAGAATCGCCTTGTTGCTTGTACAGCAATGGAATCCAAAACTGGTCTTCTTGCCCATCTTAGCCTCAAGAGTTGCTGCAGTGGGCAGACAGTGGGTCTTCCCCTTACTGACCCAAGGGAAAACAGGCACCAAAGTGATCCAACCCCATCCCGCCCCAAACAAATTCACCAAAACTCCATCTCCTTCGTGAAACAGAACAACTCAAGTTGGAGGGAATCAACAATACAGACCCTTCCACACTATACCAGCTAAACTGGGGAGGTGATGGCTTAGTGGCATTGTCACAAGCCCTATTAACCCAGAGACCTGGGTTTAAATCCAACTGAGTTTCAAAACAAAAATCTAGACTTAAAAGTCACCTCATCCTGAAAATTAATCCATTCCAGTAAAAACCCACCTGGTTCACTCCCTCCCGTTAGGGAAGGAAACCTACCACCCTTCTAAAGAAGGGTCATTAGACACAAAACATTAACTCTGATTTCTCTCCACAGATGCTTCTAGACCCACTGAGCTTTTCCAGCTATTTCCGTTTCTGTTTGATTGACAATGTCCACAGTTCTTTCGGTTTTATTTAACCTGCCATCCTTACCCGGTCTGGTCTACACGTGACTCCAGACCCACAGCAATGTGGGCGACCAATCAGATGGCAGTAAATGCTGCTGAGCCAATGATGTTCACAACCCAGAGTGAATTTTTTAAAAACTGCAACTCAACCAGAGGGAGAGGGAGAGGGACCGCCCGCGCGCGCGAGGGAGAGGGAGAGGGAGAGGGACCGCCCGCGCGCGAGAGGGAGAGGGAGAGGGACCGCGCACGCGAGAGGGCGAGGGAGAGGGAGAGGGACCGCGCGCGCGAGGAAGGGGAAAGGGACCGCGCGCGCGAGAGGGCGAGGGAGAGCGCACGTGCGGTCCCTCTCCCTCTCCCATTTTGATTAAGATGGTATTTGAACCTCTTACTATTTTAAGGTGTGACTATGCAACGGTGGTTTCAACGTTGCTTCCTCTGCCTCCCTTTCGAAACTGTCAACATGTTAACTACTAACTGCAAAACTTCCAACACATGTTGCATTGAACTATTTCAAGACAATTACACATGCATTTTGTTGCCTATTTAAACTTAAACACGTAAAACCAAAATGAAGAGCACATGGCCCCAATTTGAATTTTTAGTGCTCAGCTGAAAATGGTTCCATACCTCAATCTCTCGATTATCCCTCCCGAGAACACCCTGCACTGGCTAAACACAAAATTGCAGGATGAGCCAAGCCCACAAACAATCCCATGATAAACAACCTGTTAGCAAAAACACCACCAATGCACCACACCCAAGTTCCGAAACAAATGTTTTGCTCAACTAACTGCTAGACCAGCTGTCCAAGAATAGACTAAGTACCATATTAATCAAATTTTCCCCTCAACTCAAAGATAAAACTTAAGAAATATAATCACACTTGTTCACGTATTGTACACCTTACGGCTTATAGCAGAGTTTAGGTACTTAAAGGACAAGAATTAATTACATTTAAAATGAAGGTAGTTCCCTCCCTGTAGTTCTTGGAATCTCTCTCCACAGCTATCAAGGTTTCTTTTTTCTGGCCATCCCTTCCACTTTCCATGTTAAAATTCAACTGACATTAAATATGAAGTATCATTTAACCCTAAAAATTCAAATTCTGATGTCATATACTTCAAAAAGTGTAATACTTCACAAGTGATCAGACAAGGATTTAAAACTGAAAGGAAAGTAGGATTGGAAAGGTAGCCTGTGCTTTAATTTGAAAGGCCCAGAATTCAATAGCATACATTCAAGGATACCAAAAAGGAATTTGAAAAATATGGTGATACTCTCCAAGTTTTCTAAAACTTGGGTAAGCCAAAAAACTGGCTAGTGA
>NW_025176181.1:0-2000 GCF_004010195.1 Chiloscyllium plagiosum | reverse complement strand
AAAAGGACCAGAATTGCATGCAATATTCCAAAAGTGGCTTAACGAATGGCCTGTACAGCTGCAACATGACCTCCAAATTCTGATACTCAATGATCTGACCAATAAAGAAAAGCATACCTAACACCTTCTTCACTATCCTACCTACCTGTGCCTTCACTTTCAAGGAGCATAAACCTGCACTCCAAGGTCTCTTTGTTCAGCAACATTCCCTCGGACTTTGCCATTAAGTGTATAAATCCTGCTAAGATTTGCTTTCCCAAAATGAAGCACCTTGCATTTAACTGAATTAAACTCCATCTGTCATTCCTCAGTCCAATGGCCCATCTGATCAAGATCTCGTTGTACTCTGAGGTAACCTTATTCACTGTGCACTATATCTCAAATTTTGGTGTCATCGGCAAACTTGTTAATGGTACCTCCTGCCTTCACGCCCAAATCATTTATATAAGGATGAAAAGTAGTGGACCGAGCACTGATATTTGTGGCACACCATCGGCCTCCAGTGTGAAAAACAACCCTCCTCAACCAACTTGTGTCTTCTATCTTTGAGCCAGTTCTTAATCTAAATGGCTAGGTCTCCCTATATTCCATGAGATCTAACCTTGCTGACCAATCTTCCATGTGGAACCTTTTCAATACTTCACTGAAGTCCGTGCAGATACATCCAATGATCTGCCCGCATCAATCCTTTTTGCTACTTCTTCAAAAAACGCAATCAATTTCTTGAGACGTGATTTCCCACATACAAAGCCATGCTGACTATCCCAAGTTATTCCTTGACTTTTTGAATACATGTAAATCTTATCTCGCAGGATTCCCTTCAACAATTTACCCAATACTGATGTCAGGCTCACTCGTCTATAGTTCCCTAGCTTTCCCTTACCAACTGTCTTAAATGGTGGCACCACGTTAGCCAACCTCCAAACTTCCAGCACTTCACCTGTGATGATCAATGATACAAATTTATCAGCAAGGGGCCCATCAGTCTTGGGTATTTACCTGCTTTTATGCGTTTCAAGACATCCAGTAAATCCTCTTTTTTAATATGGACGTTTTCGAAGATGTCACCATCTATTTCCCCACATTCTATATCTTCCATTTCCTTCGCGACTGTAAACACTGATGTGAAACAGTCGTTTACTATCGCCCCTACTCCTGCAGCTGCACACAAAGGCTGCCTTGCTAAACTTTGGGGGCCCTATTTTCTCCCTACTTACCCTGTTGTCCTTTATGTATTTATAAAAACCCTTTGGCTTCTCCTTAACCCTATTTGCACAAGCTATCTTGTGTCCCCTTTTTACCCTCCTGATTTCCCTCTAACTATACTCCTCTGTGATTTATATTCTGAGGATTCTAGTGTCTATACCTGACAAATGCTTCCTTCTCTTTCCTAACCAAAACATTCGTTCTCTAATCATCCAGCATTCCCTCCACCCACCAGCATTTCCTTCCACCCTAACAGGAATACTGTATACTGTCTCTGGAAAGACGTTATCTCATTTTTGAAGGCTTCCCATCTTCCAATGATAAAGGTTTCATTCCCTCAAAATGCAAACTCCCCAATTCCTGCATCTCACAAAACTGTCACTTGAAAATAATGAAAAAATAAATAACATTCTCAACGAAGGCTTCGATGAGGTGAGCTCTGATCAGTCCTGTAGATCTAGAGATCACTGCCTGCATGGTGAGCGCTTTCTCCCAGAGCAGCACCAGGTCACTGTCAGGCACACAGACAGATGGGCAAATACATTCACATCTGAACTCACATCTCCCAGCCTGGAAATCTGAAGTTGTGCACAGACATTCTGGTAAACATCTCCAAAATTATTCATCAAGATCGGCCCAATCGTCTAATCAAAAATAAATCAGCCATTCACACTAAAAAAACCTTCATGTCCCACACCCATTCTCGGTCCCATCCTGCAGGTTATATGAATCCTGCTCCCTCTAACCTCCGGCAGGATCCCCGTCCCTTCCTATATTTGAACCATCCTCCATGA
>NW_025176180.1:0-2000 GCF_004010195.1 Chiloscyllium plagiosum | reverse complement strand
CCGGCTTTCGGTGCAGCCTACCCACCTTCAAGTTCACAGGATGGCCTACCCACCCTCCGGCTCTCAGGGTGACAGCTTTCAGGACGACCTGTGAGCCTCCCTGCTCACAGTAAGGCCTGCCACACCCAAGGACACACAAGACAGTGCAGGTGATAAACCCAACAAGCAACAAGACAGAGTGAATTACCAACAGAGTCCCTTCTGATACAGGGAGTCCATGACGATAAACAGTTCTCTTCAAAATGTCGAGTCCATTCCCAGGAACAGAGTCCACACCAGTGTACAAAGTGCATTGTCAGAAATAGAGTCCATTCCAAGCTGCAGAGTCCATTGCCAAAAACAGAGTCCACGAACAAGGGCAGAGTCCACGAACAAGGGCAGAGTCCACGAACAAGGGCAGAGTCCACTCCTGAAGGCAGCAAATGCACACCCCACAACACACACACACAGGTGTTCAGTCTCCATCGAGATCTGGTCCATCCATAAAGAACAAAGGCCCATTCTCAGGAACAAAGTACATTGTAAAGGTGCAGTTAACTCACAGGGGTTGAGTCCACTCCAGAAGCCAGAGTCCACTCCAGCATGCAGCAATTGCTAACCTCCCAGCGCGCGCGCACACACACACACGTGTTCAGTCTTTACCCACAAGGGGTCAGGCCTACCCATACAGGAACAGCTCATCTGGAAAGATGTATTTTCTCACAGGGGGTCAGTCCAAACACCAAAAAAACTGACAAAACATTTAAAAAAAGAAAACCAGAATGCAAGGGCTAAGCCCTGCCACAAAATCAATATTGTCCTTTTCTCAAAGTAAAAGAGAAAAAAAAGTAGCACATAGGCTGTAACCAGCTAGTGAGACAATAGTTCCCTCACGAGAAATGAATTACACCTGAAACACATTGACTGTGTAAATCAGGTAGTTTAGAAATCAGTCTTCAATAAAAAGGAATACCAGTTAACAAAGCTGGCTTTGTAAACCAGCCAGTTTAAGAATCAAGTTCATTCAAAAAAAGCAGAAACCAACAGTAACATTATGGCCAACTCACTAAACCTGCATATCCCTGGATACTATGGCCAATTCACGAAACCTGCACACCCCTGGATACTATGGCTAATTCACCTAACCTACACCTCCATGGATACTATGGCCTATTCACCTAACCTGCACATTACTGAATACTATGGCCAATTCACCAAACCTGTATATCCATGGTTACTATGGCCAATTCACCTCACCTGCACGTCCCTGGATATTATGGCCAATTCACCTAACCTGCACACCCTTGGATACTATGGCCAAGTCACCTAACCTGCACACTCCTCGACTGTGGAAGAAACCCATACAGATACAGGGAAAATGTGCACACTCCACAATGGTTTCCAAGAATGGAATTGAACTTGGATTCCTGGCGCTGTGAGGCTGCAGTAATAACCACTGAGCCAGCATGCTGCCCCAGATTGATGAGTGATGTTTTTTACAGCATGGTACAGGTTACTTCCTATGTGCCAATTTTTTAAAGCTGAGTTCTCATGTTGAGTTTTACCATTTTCCTTTCACTATTATTATGGGAAGAGTCAATTGAATCACTCAGCTTATTTGTTTCATTAACACGTGTAAACTGAGAAAACTGCTTTCAAGTGTCGACAGGCTCTTCCACTGTGGAAAATATCACAGCATCGACAAATTCTGTGCTCTCCTGCCATTACATAAATGCAGTTTCCACAACAACAACAAACCAGTTTTATCTTCAAAGTAATAAAACTCAAGCCAAGGCACTTCACAGGAGCATTATCAAACAAACAATGACACCGGGCCATAAGAGGGGATATTAGGGTAGGGGATCAAAAGCTTGATAAAACAAAATGGTCATAGGGAACATCTTAAAGAAAGAAAATGAAGTAGAGATCCATAGAAATGTAGGAAGGGAATTCCAAGCCCTTGACAACTAAAGGAACACCTCCAACAATGAAGCAATTCAAATCTGGGATGTACAAGACTC
>NW_025176179.1:0-2000 GCF_004010195.1 Chiloscyllium plagiosum | reverse complement strand
TTAGCAGCTAGAGCTCCTGCTAGAAACATATATGTAGGCTCAAGTGACGTTGGTCTTATATTGCTTTGCTTTATAACCTTAATTACCACTCCTGTTCTTAGCCATGAACAAGGTCAGGAAGTGACAAAAATAATATACATTGGATCCTCAGTTGCATTTTTCTTATAGCAGCATGTAATTCTTTTTTCAGCTTAAATGGTGAGGCAGAAAACAGGAACTAGTTAGCTTGATGTCTGTCATAGAGATGTACAGCATGGAAACAGACCTTCGGTCCAACTCATCCTTGCTGACAAGATATCCTAAACTAATCTAGTCCCATTTGCCAGCATTTGGCCCATATCCTTCTAAGCCTTTCCTATTTATATACACATCCAGATGCCTTTTAAATATTGTAATTGTACCAGCCTCCACCACTTCCTCTGGCAACTCATTCCATACACACACCACCCTCTGCATGAAAAAGTTGCCCCTTAGGTCCCTTTTAAATTCTTACCCTCTCACCCTGAACCTCTGCCCTCTAGTTCTGGAGTCCCCTACCCCAGGGAAAAGACCTTGTCTACTTACAATCTCCATGCCCTTCAAAGGGAAGGTGTTGCAATTGATTATTAAAACGGCTACATCTATGTACTTCGGAAAACCCAAGGGAACCGGAAAGAGCCTGGGTTTTTTTCAAAGGAAAACCATGTTTGACCAATTGACTGCATTTCTTTGAAGGAGTAATAAATAATGGATAAAAGGCAGACTGTAGATGTACTGTCCTTGGACTTCCAGAAGGGATTTGAGAAAGCACCACATCAAAGGTTATTGCAGAAAATAAAAACCTATGGCAACAGAGTAGCATGTATAGAAGATTGTCTGGATAGCAGAAAACAGACAGTATTAGATTAGATTCGATTCCCTACAGTACGGAAACAGGCCCTTCGATCTAACAAGTCCACACCAACCCTCCAAAGAGTAACCCACCCAGACCCATTCTTCTACATTTACCCTTGACTAATGTACCTAACACTATGGGCAATTTATCATTGCCAATTCACCTAACCTGCACATCTTTGGAATGTGGGAGGAAACCAGAGCACCCGGAGGAAAACCACACAAACACAGGGAGAATGTGCAAACTCCACACAGACAGGCGCACAAGGTGGGAATTGAACCCGGGTCCCTGGTGCTGTGAGGTAGCAGTGCTAACCGCTGAGCCACCATGCTGCCCAAAAGAATGAAGAAATGGGTCTTTGTATGATTGGCAAGATTTGATTGTAGGAATCCTGTAAGGGTCTGCGATGGAGCCCCCACCGTCCACGTCCGGCGACGCGGCACACTCACATTCTCTCTCTCTCTCACACACACACATATACACACACAGTGATACAATATCCCTATCCAGGAACCTCCAGCGCAGAAAACATCTAAAGATATGTGACTTGGATTCAGGGTTGAAAATAGAATGTCCTACATGTTTCAGGTGTGTGTCCTGCCTCAAAACTTGTACTTTCCTGAGCCATGCAGATTTGAAATGATGTCTGATTTATTTCCCTTTCAATACTACTGTGCTACTGAAAAAAACTGCAGATGCTGTAAATCAGGCATTAAAATAGAAATTGCTGGAAAAGCTGAGCAAGTCTGAAGCATCTGTGGGGAGAAATCAGTTTACATTTCAGTGAGAGGGACCCTTCAGAATGCTCTCAAGGGTCCCTCAACCTGAAACGTTAACTCTGATTTCTCTCCGAAGATGCTACCAAACCTGCTCAGCTTTTCCAGCGATTTCTCACTTTTATTTCCTATTATTATCCCAACATTTGCCTTTTTAAAAATATGTTAATCCGAGATTGGAATGAATGAATGAATGAGTCAGCTTTCTTGTCAGATGCAATCGAATGAGTTCAGTGAAAAGTTAGTCATGTTGCCGCTTATGGTGCCAATTTAGATACAAGATACCTATGTACAAACACTTAAGTATTTGATACAAAATTCAAAGAGTAAGAAATAGAAGTCCATAAGAA
>NW_025176178.1:0-2000 GCF_004010195.1 Chiloscyllium plagiosum | reverse complement strand
TTTCATTCACTGTATAGTTCGCACTTGAAATGGGTCAGCTCGCATTTGCCCAAACTGGACTCCATCTGCCAATCCCCTCTGCAAAACTCCAATCTTTCAATATTCTGCTGTATTCGGTGACAGCCGCTTTCTCTGCCTGCTTCTCCACAAATCATAGTATCATCTGCAAACTTTCTAATTAGACCACCTATACCTTCATCCAATCATCTATGTATATCATAAACAATTGTTGTCCCAGCACTGATCCCTTTGGAACTCCACTGGTCAAAGGTCTCTTTTTCAGGATTGCCCTCTCGCACTACTCTGTCTCCTGCTGCTCGGACAGTTCTCTATTCATCTCTCTAGTACTCATTGGATCCCATACTACTTCACCTTCTCTGTCAACCTACCATGGATAATCTAATCAAATGTCTTACTAAATTCCACATATATGACATCTACAAACCTTCCCTCCTCAATCAACATTGTCACTTCCTCAAAGAATTCTAGCAGATTTGTAAGGCACAAAAGTCTCTACACAACACTATGGGCAGATCAAAGATCAGCCCATTTTCTTCCAAATGAGAACTGATCCTATTCGTCAGTATCTTCTCTAGCAACGTCTCTCCCAGTGACGCCAGGCTCACCAGTCAACAATTATCTGGATTATCCCTGCAACTCTTCTTAAACGATTAGACACCATCAGCAATTTTCCAAAATTCCAGAACCTCATCCGTGTTCAAGCATACTGCAGAGATTGCTGCTCTGCCCAAGCTATTCCCCCTCGCTTCCTTCAGTAACTTGTGACAGATACCTTCCAGAGCTGTCCACGTTCATGCTCTTCAGAATATCGAGCACCTCCTCCCTCCTTGTGCTGACTTGACCTACCTGCATAGAGGGGAGCCTGGGTTGGAGTAGGGGGGTTGGGGAGGGGGGCGGTGGGTGTTGTTAGGGAGGTGAAATCAAACGGGGGAAGGGCTTAATGCATTGTTGTGAATGCAGCATCTTGTTAATGCATCCCCTCACTGGGCACTTTTCCACAGGCAGAAAAGCAGAGTCTTGTCACTTCTGTTACCTTGACAACAGCACCCCTTTTAACTTGTTAACATTTTCAGCTGTGCTGAAGTTTGAGGTTTTCCAGGAAGTGTGACCTCTGGTCCATTTAAACTGGCCTCTGCCTGATATCCTCCACATATTGTTTCGTTCACACTCTGACTTCCTGTTTAACCCTGCAGCACACACCAAATCTCCGGGTTTTGTAACTGGCTTTGGGGGAATAACAATATACATTTTGAAGAATGGTCAAGGGATCTCTCCCAATTGCGAAATGTAGTGTGAACGTTCATCAGACAAAATTCTGCAAGGAATTGGAAGACCTGCCAGTGTTTTCTACTATTGTTAAAATTTGTAGGATTAAAGAGTGTTTTTTTAAAGTCCATTTACTCCCATAACATAATCGCTATGAGGTCACTGGGGTCTAAGGGCTTGCAGTATGGGAAAGGTTGCTTTCATTTCTCAAGAATATAGAATATCGATGGATTGTTTTAAAATGTGAGCAGAATGAGGACATCCTAAATAATATAATATTATTGGAGAGACACAAGAAGAGAGCAAGCCTGCAATGTTTGTACACAAATGTTTGAAGGTGTCAGGAAAAGGTAACAAAGCAGTGAGTAAAAGCATCTGAGATCTTGCACTTTATAAATAGAGGCATGCTGTACAAAAGCCAGGAAGTTAAACTAAACTTACATAGACCAGAAGACTATTTCAGCCCAGCTGGAGTATTGTGTCCAATTTGCACATTTTAGGAAGGACGTGAGACTTTGGAGGGAATTGAGGCGAGATTTACAAACATGATTCCAGGGATGAGCGATTACAACAATTGTAGTCAGACTAGAAAACTGGGACTGTTCTCCTCAGCAAAGTTAGGGTTAAAGGACAATTCTGCCCCGCCATTGATTGGTGAAGGCTGATTAATTAGCAGAGAAGAAAGTTAAAGAGATCTGACCCGTTCGGCCCCT
>NW_025176177.1:0-2000 GCF_004010195.1 Chiloscyllium plagiosum | reverse complement strand
CTACTTCATTCACATTGCTGCAGCTACCACCTCCTGTGACCACAAGTTCAGCAAAGGAACCCACCACTGCCAATAATCCGGGAAGGAAGTATTTCTGACATGCTGGGAAGGGGACCAATGCCTCCGAAAAGGGAAGGAAAGGAATATATGATAGGAGGAGATAGACCCCAGAGGTAGCGAGAGAGCAACAGTTGGATCGACAAAGGAATGGATAAAGGTCAGCCTGGGGGAATCAGTAACTGCTAATGGGAGCTGTTAGTGGTTGACCTGAGATGGTTGTGGTAGCAGTCTATGTGTGGGGTTTGTGGGAAAGAAATGGGAGAGGGTACTTGGGTTCCACAATGATTGAGTCCTGAAGGCTGCAGGGTTTCCAAATGGAAAATAAGGTGTTGTTCTTCCCAATTGCTTGGAGCTTCAATAGTGCAATTCCAGGTAAATTGCTTCACCTGGAAGGTAGCCTGGGGCCTTGTATAGTGAGAAGAGAGGAAGTAACCGGGCAGGTGAGGTAGCAGTGGAAGGTAGCATTTTCTGAGATAGCATTGGAAGGTGCCGTGAGGTACTGGGAGTATATTGGGAGTGAAGAGAGAGTGGACCAAGGTGTCCCAGAGGGAACAGTCCCAACAGAAGGCTGATAAAGGAGGGAGGGGGATATATGTCTGGTGATGGCATCCCACTGGCGGTGTCAGAAATGGCAGTTTATAATCCTTTGAATGTGAATGCTAGTGGCTTGGTAAGTGAAAATGAAAGGGATCTTATCCCTGTTGTGGGAGGGAAGGAAAGGGGTGTGCACCAAAGTGTGGGTAATGGGTCAGACAAGCTGATAGCCCTGTCAACCACAGAAATGGGGAACCTAGGCTGAGGAAAAAGGTGGATATTTTGGAGCTTCCGTTGTTGAAGTTGGTTTCACTGGAACATATATGATAGAGATGGAAGAACTAGGAGAATGGAATAGAGTCTTTACAGGGAGCAGGTTGTGAGAATGAATGGGCAAGGTAACTGTGGGAGTCAGTGGGTTTGCAATAGATATTGATGGCCAGCCTTTCCCAAAAAAATGGAAGCAGAGATGTTGAGGAAGGGAAGGGAGGAGTCTGAGATGGACCCGGTGAAGGTGAGAGAGAGATGGAAATTAGAAGTGAAATTGATAAACATTTCCAATTCTGGATGAGCCAGGGTAGCAGTATCAATGATATCATCAATATACCAGAGAAAGAGTTGAGGGTGGGGGCCAGAATAGGAGTGGAACAAGGAATGTTACACATACCCGACAAATGCGTAGTAGCAACAATGTGTACTACCTACAAGATGCACTGCCCGAAATTCACCAAAGAGCCTCAGACAGCACCTTCCAAATCCATGACCACGTCCGGGAGAAAGTGAGGACTGCAAATGCTGGAGCTTAGAGTTGAGAGTGTAGTGCTGGAAAAGCACAGCAGGTCAGGCAGCATCCAAGGAGCAGGAGAATCGACCTTTCAGGCATAAGTCCTTCATCAGGAAGGGCTTATGCCTGAAACGTCGATTCTCTTGCTCCTCAGATGCTGCCTGACCTGCTGTGCTTTTTCAGCACCACAGTCATGACTAATGAGTTAGCTTAAACTACTTTATACGTGTTCAACATGTCTGGCACGTTCTCACTGCCTTCTGCCAATCAGGGACCCTACTTTACGGTGGCTGATCTGGAGAACTCGGGTTTCCTGGCATCTCAGTCTAAGGTGGATTCCAACGAGTTCTGCTGTCCCTGATATTAATTCTATCCTGGGTGCTTTCAGTACTTTCCTAGACACTGCACTGTACAGAAAACCATCTTCTAGATGTCCGTATCACATGGTTCCCTGACAGCTGAAATAACTGTCTTGCACTAAACCAGTAATTTTCCACTTGTCTTCAATTGTTAACTGTCATGTCCAATTAACACTTAACACTTAACCCTTAATAATCTGGTATGAACATATCATTTTTAATCCTACCAGTACACCAGCTAATATACATGACAGGCATGCCTT
>NW_025176176.1:0-2000 GCF_004010195.1 Chiloscyllium plagiosum | reverse complement strand
ATTAAAACTGTATCGTGTGAATGTTGGAGGACGGTAGACATTCACAAAGTCCCTATATTGTGTTACATCTTAAAGTCAGTATGTCTGTGTATCTTTAAGAGACGTGCTTATTATGTCATCACTATCATAACATGCTGAGGGGATAAAGATCTACCTCCATTTTACTTTAGACCACTTGAAGCATGACACTCTACTAGAAGTGCGATGGTCTGTGGTAATGTACTAGTATAATTTTAGGTTCGACATTTGTGTCTGAGGAATACAATGTATGTAATATATATGTTATATAAGTCAATTGTATATTGAATATATGATAATATATAATAGTTAATTATACTATGCAATATATATAATATTGCAGTTAATTGTAATAAATGTCTGTTGGATTCTTCAATACCATGGTATCCCTGCCCAGTAACATATAGTACAGGAGATAGCATAAGCATTGCCTCATCAGGTAGGAGACACTCGCACACACAAGCCAGGCAGCAGTAGGGAATGTGCAGTAGAATTCAACTGTAAGTAAGTGAAATGGACTGGTAAGCTAGAAGAGATACCTGTTAGAAAGGAAGATGTGTTGGACATTTTGAACAACTTGAGGAAGGGGGGGGGATATACTAAATGTGTATTTTGCAACAATGTTTATTGTGGAGAAGGGCATGGAAAATAAAGAATGTGGGAAAATAGTTAGTGACATCTTGAAAAATGTCCATATTACAGAAGAGGTGGTGCTGGATGCCTTGAAACACATAACAGTTGATAAATCTCTCGGATCTCATCAGGTGTAGCCGAGAACTCTGTGGGAAGCTAGAGAAGTCATTGCTGGGCCCCTTGCTGAGATATTTGTGTCATCGATAGTCACAGGTGAGGTGCCAGAAGGCTGGAGGTTGGCTAATATGATGCCAGTATTTTTAAAAGGTAAGGAAAAGCCAGGGAACTCTAGACCAGTGAGCCTGATATAGGTGTTGGGAAAGTTTTTGGAGGGAATCCTGAAGGACAGGATGTCCATGTATTTGGAAAGTCAAGGACTGATGAGGGATAGTCAGCATAGCTTTGTGCGTGGGAAATCATGTCTCATGAACTTGATTTGAATTTTTTGAAGAAGTAACAAAGAGGATTGATGAGGGCAGAGCGGGGGATTTCAGTAAGGCTTTCCACAAGGTTCCCCATGGGAGACTGGTGAACAAGGTTGGATCTCTCAGAATATAGGGAGAACATGGAAGACAGAGAGTGGAGATGAAGGGTTGCCTTTCAAACTGGAGGCCTGTGACTACTGGTGTGTCACAAGGATCAGTGCTTGGTCCGTTACTTTTTGTCATTTATATAAATGATTTGGATGTGAGCATAGGAGGTATAGTTTGTAAGTTTGTGGATATCACCAAAATTGGAGGTGTAGTCGACAGCGAAGGTGATTACCTCAGAATGCAACAGGATCTTGATCAGTTGGACAATTGGGCTGAGGAATGGCAGATGGAGTTTAATTGAGATAAATGTGAGGTTCTGCATTTTGGAAAGGCAAATAAGGTCCTGGGGAGTGTTGCTGAACAAAATCATGAGGGGCATGGATAGGGTTAATAGACCAGGTCTTTTCCCTGGGATGGGGGAGTCCAAAACTAGTGAGCGTAGGTTCAGGGTGAGAGGGGAAAGATATAAAAGGGATGTAAGGGGATCATGAGGGGCATGGATAGGGTTAATAGACAAGTTCTTTTCCCTGGGATGGGGGAGTCCAGAACTAGTGAGTGTAGGTTCAGGGTGAGAGGGGAAAGATATAAAAGGGATGTAAGGGGCAACGTTTCACGCAGAGGATGATGCATGTATGGAATGAGTTGCTTGAGGAAGTAGTAGAGACTGGTACAATTACAGCATTTAAAAGGCATCTGGATGGGTATATGAATAAGAAGGGTTTGGGAGGCGTATGCGCCAAATCCTGGCAAATGGGATTAGATTAATTCAGGATGTCTGGTCAGCATGGATGAGTTGGATCAAAGGGTCTGTTCCCG
>NW_025176175.1:0-2000 GCF_004010195.1 Chiloscyllium plagiosum | reverse complement strand
AACACACACCAGTGAGGATAGAGTCACTATAAACTACTGTCCAGAAAACACACACCAGTGAGGATAGAGCCACTATAAAGTACTGTACAGAAATCACACACCAGTGAGGGTACAGTCACTATAAAATACTGTACAGACAACACACCAGGGAGGGTACAGTCACTATAAACTACAGCACAGAAAACACACACCAGTGAGGATACAGTCACTATAAAGTACTGTCCAGAAAACACACACCAGTGAGGGTACAGTCACTATAAAGTACTGTACAGAAAATACACACCAGTGAGGGTACAGTCACAATAAAGTACTGTACAAAAAACACACACATGAGGATACAGTCACTATAATGTACTGTACAGAAAACACACACCAGCGAGGGTACAGTCACTGTAAAGTACAGTACAGAAAACACACACCAGTGAGGATACAGTCACCATTAAGAACTGTACAGAAAACACACACCAGTGAGGGTAGTGTCACTATAAAGTACTGTACAGAAAACACACACCAGTGAGTATACAGTCACTATAATGCATTGCACAGAAAACACACACGAGTGAGGGTAGAGTCACTATATAGTACTGTCCAGAAAACACACACCAGTGAGGATACAGTCACTATAAAGTGCTGTACAGAAAACACACACCAGTGAGGGTACAATCACTATAAAGTACGTACAGAAAACACACATACGAGGATACAGTCAATATTAAGTACTGTACTGAAAACACACACCAGTGAGGATACAGTCACTATAAACAACTGTACAGAAAACACACACCAGTGAGGATACAGTCAATATAAAGTACTGTACAGAAAACACACACCAGTGAGGATATAGTCACTATAAACTACTGTCCAGAAAACACACACCAGTGAGGATAGAGTCACTATAAAGTACTGTACAGAAAGCACACACCAGTGAGGATATAGTCACTTTCAAGTACTGTGCAGAAAACACACACCAGTGAGGATACAATCACTATAAACTACTGTGCAGAAAATACACACCAGTGAGGATACAGTCACTATAAACTACTGTACAGAAAACACACACCAGTGAGTGTAGAGTCACTATAAAGTACTGTACAGAAAACACACACCAGTGAGGATACAGCCACGATAACCTACTGTACAGAAAACACACACCAGTGAAGGTACAGTCACTATAAATTACTGTACATAAAACACACACCAGTGAGCATACAGTCACTATAATGTACTGTACAGAAAACACACACCAGTGAGGATACAGTCAATATAAAATACTGTACAGAAAACACACACCAGTGAGGATACAGTCACTATAATCTACTGTCCAGAAAACACACACCAGTGAGGGTAGAGTCACTATAAAGTACTGTACAGAAAGCACACACCAGTGAGGATACAGTCACGAAAAAACGCTGTCCAGAAAACACACACCAGTGAGTGTGGAGTCACTATAAAGTACTGTACAGAAAACACACACCATGGAGTGTACAGTCACTAGAAAACACTGTGCAGAAAACACACACCAGTGAGGCTCCAGTCACTATAAAGTAATGTACAGAAAACACACCAGTGAGGGTACCGTCACTATAACGTACTGTACAGAAAATACACACCAGTGAGGGTACAGTCACTATAAACTACTGTGCAGAAAACATACACCAGTGAGGATACAGTCACTATAAACTACTGTGCAGAAAACATACACCAGTGAGGATATAGTCACGACAAAGTACTGTCCAGTAAACACACACCAGTGAGGGTACAGTCACTATAAAGTACTGTCCAGTAAACACACACCAGTGAGGGTACAGTCAGTATAATATACGTACAGAAAACACACACATGAGGATACAGTCACTATAATGAACTGTATAGAAAACAGACACCAGTGAGGATACAGTCAATATAAAGCACTGCACTGAAAAACACACCAGTGAGGATACAGTCACTATAAACTAATGTACAGAAAACACGCACCAGTGAGGATACAGTCACTATAAACT
>NW_025176174.1:0-2000 GCF_004010195.1 Chiloscyllium plagiosum | reverse complement strand
ACATTCAGAGCATTCAAAGGTGGGCTCATTGTTTCACCCTTGATGTTGCTAAGTTATGTCATCAGGGACTAAGCATAATAATGCATACTTGTTTGCAAAGCACAAACAATCTTTACATTTGTTGATTTGCAAGCTTGAAGAAGTTACGTTTTGGATCACTGCACTACAATGTGTTTGCTATTAGTAAGCACGTCAGTATTAATAATTTCTGCGATTGGTTATGGTGAGAGGAACGAAAATGTGAATGCTGCCTAATTGTTAGCAGCAACTGACCCGTGTGCACCTTATTACACTGCAAGCTTCAGAATTGTGATTTCAACAGTTCAGTGCCAGCGTGGAATTAAAAGCTAGACATGAAAATGTACTTCATTGCTGCTCGACAGGAATTTACAAGTTCAGGGAAGAAGCAGTGCATAACATTCCAGTATGTGCAGAAATAAGAAGTTTATTTCCCCATCTTCATCCCTCAACAACCTGTTGTATTGAATAGCTCCAAAATACTAACATCTCTGTGATATGACACAAAAGACTAAAAATGGTTCTGAAGAAGAATCATATTGGACCTGAAACATTAACTGTTTCTATCTCCACAGATACTGTCAGACTTATTGGGTTTCCCCAGGTTTTTCTGTGTTTGTTAAAGGTTTGGATAGAATGGTTAGTTTGGCTATTCCAACAATGTCCTCCTGAAATGCTTTCTGGTGAAACAAGGTACCTCTCACAACAGAACTTTATGTGGTGGCTGTATGATCACGGACAGATCAATATTCAGCACATAGTGAACGAGGGTCACTGTTGCAGTATGAAGGGTTCTGGCTGTGTTACCCCAAGAGGTTCAAATGAATTTCTAGGCCAGTCCACTGTGTTTGTTTTCATTTTTTGGCTGCCGCTATGAGGTGAGGCTGAAAGATCATTTTTGGTGGGGATCATGGATAAATCTCATGAAGGGCTTTTGCCCGAAACGTTGATTTTCCTGCTCCTCGGATGCTCCCTGACCTGCTGTGCTTTTCCAGCACCGCTCTGATTTTTAACTTTGTCCAGTGAAAAGAGGTCCCAGCCTATCCAGTCTCTCCTTATAATTCAAGCCCTCCATTCCCAGCAACATCCTGGTAAATCCCTTCTGAGCCGTCTCCAGCTTAATAATATCCTTCCTATAACTGGGAGACCAGAACTGGGCACAGTGTTCCAGAACAGATCTCACCAACGTCCTTATTATTTAAACCAGTCAACCCAACCTCCATCTCCTGTTGGCCCAACCAGAGGATCTTTGTTATTATCAAAATCAACCAGGGATTGGAAGAGAAATAGAGAAGCATAAAATTGCAGTAAAAATGTATCCATTCTCTAACAGCACTCCTCTCTGCTTTCTCACTTTGAGATTTGCTGAATTTTCTGTTGCTGAATGCAGCCAGGTAAACTGCAGGAGCTTTTTTTTGCAACACAAACTCTGCACCAAAAGTCAATCACTTCACACATGCATATTTTTGCAGAACTGACTTCCTTAACGAGAAAAAGAAAGGCAGCCTAGTTTCACCGAAGCAAAAATTCACCTGCCGCCTCCCCCCCCCACCACCAACAGCCGAAGCAATCCCCACCGCCCTCCCCTCTGCGTTTCTGAGTTTAGTCATCAATGTCAGTCTAGCCAGCAGTCCCTTTACCCAAATGGTCACCCATCAGTGCAGTGACTCTCAGACTGAGTCTCCAACATGGACATCTCATTGTGACCCGATCCATTCCTGTCCTCACCAAATTAATGCACTTGAACAGGGCATCCCACTCAGTAGTGGTCTTGGGATCTGGAACTGATCATCCTGGTAGGTCTCCTACTCTGGCTGGTGAAGCAGGACCAAGGAACCCATCTGCCAAAGAACAATTAAGCACAGGAACAGGCCCTTCAGCCCTCCAAGTCTGCAGAGACACATTTTGCCCTTCTATTCCAAAACTGTCTTCACTTACAGGATCCGTGTCCTTCTATTCCCTTCCTATTCATGTATTTGTCC
>NW_025176173.1:1483-2000 GCF_004010195.1 Chiloscyllium plagiosum | reverse complement strand
TGATGGGGAAAGGCAATATTGACTTAAGGATGTTGTTCAGAGGAATATGCAGGGATGAGGGACCTGGGTATAGTGGGGCTGTGCACGTACATTGATCCACAAAGACAGTAGGATGCATCAAGAGAGTGGTTCAAGGAGTATATAGGGTCTTGGGACTTCATAATTCGAAGCACTGAGTGCAAAAGCAGGGAAGCTGAATTTGGTTAGGCTCTGAACAGAGAACTACGTCCAGCACATACGGAAGGATGATCCAGGAGATCGTTCAGGAGGGATTTATCTAAATGATTCCAGGATTATAGTTATGAGGTTAAGTCAGAAAAGCTGGGAATGTTCTCCTTGCGGGAAAGGAGGTTCAGTGGAAATTGATAAGAGACAGGGAAAATCTGTTCCCATTAGTGCACAGAGTCTAAGGACGTGTAGATGTAAAGGTGGCATGGTGGCTCAGTGGTGCCTCACAGCATCAGTGACAAGGGTTCGATTCCACCCTCAGGTGACTGTCTGTGTGGAGTTTGTACAT
>NW_025176173.1:0-1298 GCF_004010195.1 Chiloscyllium plagiosum | reverse complement strand
GAGAGAGACTCCCTGAGATTCTTGTAGAGAGAGGAGGAAAACGTCTTCAAGGCAGGCATCCTTGCAAGAGGATTCGCAGTAGGGTTAAAATCAACGAGGTAAAAACAATAACTGCAGATGCTGGAAACCAGGTTCTGGATCAGTGGTGCTGGACGAGCACAGCAGGTCAGGCACCTTGTCAAACACCGTACTTAAGTCCATATGGATCACATCTACTGCTCTGCCCTCATCAATCCTCTTTGTTACTCCTTCAAAAAGTTCAGTCAACACCTGACCAGGGACTTGAACCCTGGACTCTCAGGTTTAAAGTCTGATGCTCTACCAACAGAGCTACATGACCAGGATAGCAGTATAGAAGGATGGGTTAGTAAATTTGCGGACACCACTAAGGTCAGTATAGTTGTGGGTGGTGCTGAAGGATGTTGTAAGTTACAGAGGGACATAGATAAGTTGCAGAGCTGGGCGAAGAGGTAGGAAATGGAGTTTGGTGCAGAAAAGTGTGAGGTGAATCACTTTGGAAGGAGTAACAGGAATAAAGAGTACTGGGCGAATGGTAAGATTCTTGGTAGTGCAGATGAGCAGAGAGATCTCGGTGTCCATGTACATAGACACCTGAAAGTTGCCACCCAGGTTGAGAGGGGTGTTAAGAAGGCATATGGTGCGTTAGCTTTCATTGGTAGAGGGATTGAGTTTCGGAACTATGAGGTCATGCTGCAGCTGTACAAAATTCTGGTGTGGCCGCACTTGGAGGATTGCATACAGTTCTGGTCACAGCATCATAGGAAGGATATGAAAGTTTTGGAAAGTGTTCAGAGGAGATCTACTCGGATGTTGCCTGGTATGGAGGGAAGGTCTTACGAGGAAAGGTTGAGGGACTTGAGGCTGTTTTCATTGGAGAGAAAGTTGAGAGGTGACTTAATTGAGACATCTAAGATAATCAGAGAGTTAGATAGGGTGGACAGTGAAAGACTTTTTCCTCGGTTGGTGATGGCTAGCACAGTGGGGGGACAGCTTTAAATTGGGGGGTGATAGATATAGGACAGATGTCAGAGGTAGTTTCTTTACTCAGAGAGTAGTAGGGGTGTGGAATTCACTGCCTACAACAGTAGTAGACTCACCAACTTTACGGGCATTTAAATGATCATTGGATAGGCATATGGATGATAAAGGAATAGTGTAGGATAGGTGGGTTTCAGATTGGTTCCACTGGTCAGCGCAACATTGAGGGCAACTGTAATGTTCTGTGTTCTATGACCTGGTGTACAGGTGACACCTGACCTGCAACAATGGGATTGACC
>NW_025176172.1:0-2000 GCF_004010195.1 Chiloscyllium plagiosum | reverse complement strand
GAGGTCACTGGGGTTTACCTCCCTGGCACCAGGGAGGCAACACACCATGCTGATGTCTTGCTGATAACTGCAGAAACATCTGTCCGTGCCACAGATTAGACAGTCCCCTATTACAATCAAATGCTTGGACCCTGACTTATTATAGTAGAGCCAGTCATGGTACCAGAAACCTGGCTGTCAGCTCTATACTCCCCTGAAAGGCCATCCCCTTACTATAGTATCCAAAACATAAGAACGTAACATAAGAACTAGGGACAGGAGTAGGCCATCTGACCCTTCGAGCCTGCTCTGCCATTCAATATGATCATGGCTGATCTTTTCATGGCCTCCGCTCCACTCACCCATCCTCTCTCCAATACCCTTAATTCCTTTACTGTTCAAAAAATTATCTATCATAGCTTTAAAAACATTCGATGAGGAAGCCTCAACTACTTCACTGGGCAGGGAATTCCATCGATTCACAACCCTCCAGGTGACTAAGTTCCTCCTCAATTTGGTCCCAAATCTGCTTCCCCTAATTTTGAGGCAATGCCCTCTTGTCCTAGTTTCACCCACCAGTGGAAACATCCTCTCTACCTTTCATCTTATCTATTCCTTTCATTATTTTATGTTTCTGTAAGATCCCACAATCAGCATACTTGTTTCAGATGGAGAGCCACAGGAGACTCCTGCACCACCTCGCTACCTCTCCTGCCATTTCGAGCAGCCAACCATCGACCTGACTGTAAATGCAGTGTCTCCACTTCCTGAAACTGCCCTCCGTCACACCTCTTTGCTCTTGTAAACTCCTCATTGCCTCTAACTAAATCAGAGAATCCCTACAGTGTGAAAGACAGACCTTCGGCTCATTGAGTCCATACCAGTCCTCCGAAGAACATCACACCCAGACCCAACAAGAGGTTCAACTCCCTCCTGAGATGTATCATAACCTTTTTAGATAAGTTTTACCCGCCAGTGGAAATATCCTCTCTATCTTAAATCTAGTCCCTTTATAATTTTATATGTCTACAAGATCCCCTCTTATTCTTCTAGACCCGCCCCTCTCATTCTTGTTAGGTTCTGTTGGACGAAGCATCAAATAAAGTAAAAGTAAAGTCCTGCGGATACTAGACATCTGCAATAAGGACAGAAACACTGGAGAACCTCCGCAGAGCTGACAGTTTCTGTGGAGATGGAGTGTGGTGATTGGTCAGCTGGATGAATTTTGTAAAATATGAATAAGGACTGAAAGAACTGTGGATGCTGAAAATCAGACAAAAAAACCAGAAGTTGCTGGAAAAGTTTAGGTCTGGCAAGATCTGTGGAGAGAAAGCAGAATCAATGCTTCCGTTGGGTCGAATGACCCTTCCTCAGAATCTTTCTGACGGTTCTGAGGAAGGATCACTCAACCGGAAACGTTAACTCTGACTTCTGTCCAAAAAACAAAGCTGCCAGATATGAGCTTTTTCAGCAATTGATTTTTTATCTTCTTATAGAATATGAAATCTGTAATTGGGGCTGTAAGCCTAGTGCAGTGAGGGAGTCCTGGGTTGACAGATGTAAACAGAAGTGTCTGGGATTCTACTCACCTGGCTCTGAGCTCGCTTGGTCAGTGTCATGTACTTTGCACATGTAAATAAAGGGTGACTTGGTGATGGGATACCTGCCTCTGTGGAGTTATTTCAGAAAGTGGGGCTGTTCTTCAGAGCAGGCATTCCAAAAGTGTTCAGAAGACCATAAATTAATTAATCTAATCTATTTTCTACGAATAACACACCTACAGAAGCTTCCCTTCCCACATGCAGTTGAACATTCTGATGATGAAGGAGCAGCGCTCTGAAAGCTAGTGACTCCAATTAAACCTGTTGGACCTGTGTGATTTTTAACTTTGTACACCCCCAGTCCAACACCAGCGTCTCCAAATCATTCTGATATTTCCATTCCTATGTTTCCCCTGCGTGGCCTCTCTTGATATTCTTGTGTCAGCATCTCTAAATACAATACTAAAGGTCTATTGGAGA
>NW_025176171.1:1490-2000 GCF_004010195.1 Chiloscyllium plagiosum | reverse complement strand
CACGCAACATCCTCGTAAACCTTCTCTGCACCCTCTCCAAATCGTCCACATCCTTTTGGTAATGTGGCGACCAGAACTGTAAACAGTATTCTAAATATGGCTGAAAAATGTGTTGCTGGAAAAGCGCAGCAGGTCAGGCAGCATCAAAGGAGCAGGAGAATCGATGATTCGGGCATAAGCCCTTCTTCAGGAATGAGGAGGGTGTGCCAAGCAGGCTAAGATAAAAGGTAGGGAGGAGGGACTTGGGGGAGGGGTGCTGGGAATACAATAGTTGGAAGGAGGTTAAGGTGAGGCCGGAGAGGGGGTGGGGTCGGGAAGAAGATTGCAGGCCAAGAAAGCAGTGCTGAGTCTGAGGGTTGGGACTGAGAAAAGGTGGGGGGAGGGGAAATGAGAAAGCTGGAGAAATCTGCATTCATCCCTTGTGGTTGGAGGGTTCCTAGGCGGAAGATGAGGCACTCTTCCTCCAGGCGTCGTGTTGCCATGGTCTGGTGATGGAGGAGGCCAAGGGCC
>NW_025176171.1:0-1416 GCF_004010195.1 Chiloscyllium plagiosum | reverse complement strand
CCCCCATTACCCCCAGCCCTGTCCAGTTTCTCCCCTACTTCCCAATTCATTCTCCATGCCCCACCCCTTGCCTTGTCTGATTTGGATTCAAAGCCATGCCTGCTCATTGCACTTGAGTCGTGTGGACTTTGCACGTGAGGCAAAAACATAGAGGAACTGGAAATGTGTGCAAGCATGTTTCCACGTGAGCGTGCTTGCACAGTTGCCCCACAGTTACAGTGTCAGTAGGCACTGCCTGGACACAGTACAAAGTACAAAAGCACCCATTTGCACCAGCCATGATGTACATAGTTTCCCAGTTTCCATTATCTGCGTATATAGTCCCATCTTAAAGAAATCATATTATTCTCCCATAAATTTTTATTGCTTACAATTCTGGTGTCCCTCCTACAGGAAGGATGTTGTGAAACTTGAAAAGCTTCAGAAAATATTTACAGGGATGTTGCCAGAGTTGGAGGATTTGAGAGGTTAATGAGCTAGGGCTGTTTTCCCTGGTGCTTTGGAGGCTGAGGGGTGACCTCAAAGAAGATTTTAAAATCATGAGGGGCATGAATAGGATAAATAGATGAGGTCAGTTCCCTGGGGTGCGAGAATCCAGAACTTGAAGGCATAGGTTTAGGGTGAGAGAGGAACGATATAAAAGGGACGTAAGGGGTGACTTTTTCACGCAAAAGGTGGTGTGTACATGGAATGAGCTGCCAGAGGAAGGGGTTAAGGCTGGTACAATTGCAGCATTTAAAATGCACTTGGATGGGTATATAAATAGGAAGGGTTTACACTGATATGTGCCGAATGCTGGCAAATGGGATTAGATTAATTTCGGATATCTGGTTGGCATGGGCGAGTTGAACCGAAGGGTCTGTTTCCAGTCTGTACATTTCTATGACTCCATTAGCATGATTCACTGTACAAGAGAATGCAATAGCCATTAGACATGCCCTTTAGATCTGAAACAATGATCCCATTCATCCTTTGCTTTCAGATACTGAGCCGTGCCAGTAGGAGGGACCCTGAATGCATCAGGGCAATATAATGACTTAGATCTGCAACTCCACGTGAGTTGGAGCACAGCCTGTGCAAGAGCCAAAGGTCACTTTGTCCTATTCAAGCGTTAATGTGAATCCTGCCCACCCAACAGAAAAGACCAATTAAGAGTACAGTAATTACTACTGCATTGCCACCTCCTTGTCATGTCTTTTATTCACTCTCTTAATACTACATTCGTGAACATCAAAAGAGTTCATCCAACTTCCATGTCAATGACATACAGATAATGCAGACTTGGAAACAGAAGTTGCTATTAAGCTACGCTGGAGACAGTGCACTGAGTCATTCACTTAAAGTTGGAGATAATAACCTTCAATTTATTTTCACCAAATTAATGAACCATAGTGTTTTCCTCAAAGCAAGTTTACC
>NW_025176170.1:0-2000 GCF_004010195.1 Chiloscyllium plagiosum | reverse complement strand
TGAGGGATATTGGAATGTTATTCTATGCTAAACACTGTGAAAAATCATACTGTTGACCAATAAAAAGGATGTGGAAGCTTTGGAAAGGGTTCAGAGGAGATTTACTAGGATGTTAGGTGAAAGTGAGTAGGGCAGATGCTGGAGATCAGAATCAAGATTAGAGTGATGCTGGAACAGTACAGCAGGTCAGGCAGCATGTGAGGAGCAGGAAAATTGACGTTTCGGGCAAAAGCCTTTCATCAGGAAAGAAGGTCTTATGAGGAAAGATTGAAGGACTTGAGGCTGTTTTCATTAGATAGAAAAAGGTTGAGAGGTGACTTAATTGAGACATTTAAGATAGTCAGAGGGTTACATTGGGTGGACAGTGAGACCCTTTGTCCTCAGATGGTGATGGCTAGCACGAGGGGGCATAGCTTCAAATTGAGGGGTGATTGTTTTAAGGACAGATATCAAAGGTAGTTTCTTTGGTCAGAGAGTAATATGGGCATGGAATGCACTGCCTGCAACAGATGTAGATTCGCCAACTTTACAGGCATTTAAATGGTCATTGGAAGGGCATATAAACAAGAATGGAGTAGTTGTAGGTTAGATGGGCTTCAGAGTGGTTTCATAGTGTGGCACACATTAAGGGCTGAAGGGCCTGTATTCTGCTGTAATGTTTTATGTTCTATGTTTTGAGCAGTTTATGTATTAAAACCACAGTACCCTAAGCGCCATCTGACAGACGGACAAAAAGACATAATTAGGTTTGCAGTTCAACTCAATTTTATCAACAAAATTTTCCTTATCAAAACATCATGTGAACCGTTTCTCAAATTCCTCCAATATTTGCTCACTATCTGTCTGTGAAGGGATATTACCTGCAATGTTCCATGTGTTTGAGTGGGGCTTTTGGAATCTTCTTCCTCTTCGATGCAGGGCTCGTTCTCTCCCACGAAGATGGGTCTCACAGGTCAGGCCAGATCTTCTGCCACCCGTTTCCTCCTTCCAGGTGGTCGGATATCTGCTGCTGGGCCTGGTCGAGTCATTGATGCAAGTTTTGCTGAGTCTTCACTGAGCAGCTGGCTTCTAGGTATATATGTTCTTATCCCCACCTAGCCCCTGAACGTCCAGAAAATTCTGTGGCTTTTGGCCAATGGAGTCATGAGCTAGGTTCAAGTCATCCAATGGGATCATGCCAACACCCTTCACTGTTACCATGCTGGGACGTGTATAGTGAATATACCCAGGCAGTCAAGGTGCCAGAAAGTCTGATCGACACTCCTCCAATACACAACCCTCGGTTTGGTTGCAACTGGTCCTCCTTGAAACTTTGTAACCTCTTTGATCTTGGTTTCTACTTTGTAGCTAATAATTTAGTTTCACCATTTTTCTGAGAGGCCTGATTTATCTAGCTTTAGAATGTCCAATTTTGGCCCTGTAGTCACTTGGTCACAGTCTATTGATTCTAAAAAAAACAAGCTAAAACATAGTTAATGTTGAATAAACAGAAGGTATACAAAGATCTACAGATGGAATATCAGATCAAAGCGAAGATTGAAAGGCAATAATACATGAGGGAGTTAGAGTACACCATTAACTGAAATTCTCTTTGTCCGATTTCACTAGTTTTTTGTTTGATGTGTCCAAAAAAAAAGAGCTGATTCTGATGTTTTATTATTTGGTGGAATTTTTCACTTTCATCCTCATTCAGAGTTGCCCCTATGTCAACCAGTGGGGAATGTGGTTATCCATTGAGATTGCTATATAGACTGAGAGACCAGGCACCACAGCAATACACAATCAATTATTTGTGCAGAACTACTTGCTGGTAGAGTGCACATTTTCAAACTGCATTTTTTTAATGCTAGCTTGAGATATTTTTAAGAATTATCTGCTATGTTTGAAAGTTATGGCCAGTGGCATCAGGAGATACATTCCATAAACTTTTATGTAAAATATTGATAAAGACAATAATACATTATTGGAAATTGTATGCAGGAAGAAGAGTCTGGGAGCTT
>NW_025176169.1:0-2000 GCF_004010195.1 Chiloscyllium plagiosum | reverse complement strand
ATAAAATTGTTATTTTTCTTTACATAGTGGAATTTCTGCTGTATGATCTTTCGCTCATACTTTAACAGATTACAAAGCAAGGTCAGCTTTGCTGTGTGTTTGGTTTAATTAGCAGAAGGGTTTACCCAGTGTTGCAACACCTCTCTCTAGTGAATACTAAAGCAAAAATCTCATTTAGGGCCTCCTCTACCTCTTCAGACTCCAGGTACAAATTCCCTCCACTATCGCTGATCGCCCCTAGCCTCTCTCTAATCATTCTCTTATTCCTCATAGATGCTTAGAACGCCTTTGGGTTTTCCCAAATCCTTCCTGGCAATGCTGTTTTGTGCACCCTCATAACTCTCCTGGCCCATTTTTGAGTTCTTTCTTACCTACCTTGTAATTCTCTAAAGCTATGCCAGATCCTTGCTTCCTCAACGTTAAGAATGCTTCCTTCTTCCTTATGACAAGAAACTCCTCTCCTCTTGTCATCCAAGGCCCACCAAATGATTTGGAGGAAAACATGAATGGTCTAATTAGTAAGTTTGTGAACCATATAAAGGTTGGTGGAATTATGGATAGGGAGGAGGATCGTCAGAGAATACAACGGAATGTAGATCAGTCGGAGGCATGGGCAGAAAAATGGCAGTTGGAGTTTAATCTGGACAAATGTAAGGTGATGCCTTCTGGAAGGTCAAGTCCTGGTGGAAATTATACAGTGAATGTCAGAACCCTTAGGACTATTGATATGCAGAGGGATCCCTGAAGGTGGCAGTGCAGGTGGATAAGTTAATAAAAGAAGCATATGGCATGTTTGTCTTCATTAGAGGCGGCATTGATTATAAGGATAGGTAAGTTATGCTGCAGCTTTATAGAACATTAATTTGGTCACACTTGGAATATTGTATACAGTTCTGGTCTACCAGAAGGATGTGAATGTATTGGAGAAGGTATAGAAAAGCTTTACCAGGATGTTGCCTGGTATACAGGATTTTAGCTATGAACAAAGGTTGGATAGATTGGGTTTTTAAATTTTATTTAGATTCCCTACAGTGTGGAAACAGGCCCTTTGGCCCATTTAGTCCACACCGACCCTCCGAAGAGTAACCCACCCAGACCCATTTTCCTCTTACTAATGCCCCTAACACTAAGGGCAATTTAGCATGGCCAACTCACCTAACTTGCACATCTTTGGACTGTGGGAGGAAACCAGAACACCCAGAGGAAGCCCATGCAGACACAGGGAGAATGTGCAAACTCCACACAGACTGTCACCCAAGGCTGGAATCGAACCTGGGTCCTTGGTGCTGCGTGGCACCAATGCTAACCACTGAACCACTGTGCCGCCCCATGTTATTCTAAACTAATCTCATTGACCTATCTATGGTCTTTATTCCTCAATTCTCTGCTTGCTCACATGTCTGTCTAAATGCCTCTTAAACCTCATTGACGTATTTGCTTCTATCGCCTCACCTGGCAGCATACTACTGTGTGTAAAAAAGACAGGTCTCACACATCTCCTCTCAACTTTCTCCTTCTCACCTTAAACCTCTGCCCTCTAGGATTTGATATTTCCATACTGGGAAAGACACTCTGACTATCTCCACTATCCATGCCTCTTAGAATTTTGCATACAGCTATCGGGTCATCCCTCAGCGCCTGTCACCTAGTGAAAACAAGCCATGTTTGTCCAACCTCTCTGTGCAGCAAATACGATCGATTGTTGGTAGATAATGAGAAATAAAAGAGTAATGTCCACAATTAATTTTAGTATATTTTGTAATTGATCTCATAACATAATCCTCCGACCACTCCTCCTTGAAAATGTCTACTGTCTTGGCTTCAACCAGGGTAGCTCAGTTGTTAACACAGTTACCTCACAGCCTCACGATTCCACTCTCAGGTGACTTGTTTGTGTGGAGTCCACAGATTCTCCCCGTGTCTGAGTAGGGTTCCTCTGGCTACTCCAGTTTCCTCTCACAGTCCAAAGATGTGCAGGTTAGGTGGATTGGCCATGCTAA
>NW_025176168.1:0-2000 GCF_004010195.1 Chiloscyllium plagiosum | reverse complement strand
GCCACAGAACCTAAATACAGCGAGCTGATATAACTGATAATCATGACACGTCTCAGACACCAACCTGCTCATAAAGTCCAGAACAAGTGAACTGTGCCTCCAGTATCCCCATTTGTAAAGGTATTGCAAGCTTATTCTTAAAAAACATTATTGCAGATTCCAGATCCTGGACTTGGCCTAGATGAATCCCAAAACCACAATAGAAAAAACTTTCTTCTCAATATAAGAGTGTTCAAATATGCACTGTGAGGAAATGGAGTATAGGTACAGATATCAGAAGGAGACCATCATTCACATGACATTTCTTAAGAAGGCTAATAACACTCCAGCTCTGTCCTTGCATTCAGATGCACGATCCACCATCACTGACGATGAGCATGTCTTCTGAGTCACTTTCCCAGTAGTTACTTCATTGCTCACCACCAACCATTACAGGTTATGGAGCTTTGACCTAATCTGTAGTTTGTAGTATAGCTTAATTGTATCTGTGGAAATCTGTTTTCATTTTTGTCCAGTATGTAATCCTGTATTATCGATTCATCATGTTAGTACCTTATTTGTTCAGATCTGGTGTTGCTCCAAACATGATCTTTTACATTATTCATTAAACCAAGGTTAATGATCTGACATGATGACAATAGAGGAAGGAGAAACATGTTGGAGCATGAGGTGATATATAAGTCTACTATTGATGATGATCTATAGCTGTACTTAAATGCCAAGCATTGAGACAGAAGATCTGTTCTTGATCTATCTCACTTAGCACAGTCCAACACAGGACTTGGCTTCAGAAAGACTATGCAGTGATGAGTCCTATTAATACTGTTGTGAATAGATGCATATTTGTAGGTAGTTTAGGCGAGAAGACTAAGTTAGTTTATTTTACATCCTTCTACAGAAACCGGAGCACCCGGAGGAAACCCACGCAGACACGGGGAGAACGTGCAAACTCCACACAGTCAGTCGCCTGAGGCGGGAATTGAACTCGGGTCTCTGGCGCTGTGAGGCAGCAGTGCTAACCACTGTGCCACCGTGCCACCCACATAAGGTGTCACACAAAACATTAATTCACAATATTGGATCATATGGGATTATACGTAATGTATTAGCTTGGATAGGTGACTGACTGATGGACAGAAGACAGAGAGTCAGGATAAATTTTATTTTTCTGGATGCAATAAATAACTAGTGCGGTGCCACAGGGTTCAGTCCTTGGGCCCCAGCTATTTATAATCAATATTAATGACTTGGATGCAGGGATAGAGGCTCAAAGGCAAATTTGCAGATGACACAAAAATAGGCAGCATAATGCAATGAGGAAGTGTTAGGAAAGTGGACCAAAATGTGGCAGATGCATTTTAATGTGGATAAGTGTGAGGTCATGCATTTTGGTCAGAAAAATGGAAGGCAACCTATTATCTAAATGGGGAGAGACCTTGGGGTGCTACGGTACAGAGGGATCTGGGTGTGCTCATTCATGAGTCACAGAAAACTAGCATTCAGCCATCCAGATAATAAAGAAAGTGAATGGAATGTTGGCTTTTAAAGCTAAATGAATAGAATATAAATGTAAGGAAGTATTGTTGCAACTACACAAGGCATTGATAAGACCACACCTGGAGTATTGCGCTCAGTTTTGGTCCCCTTATTTGAGAAAGATGTAGTGCCATTGGAGGCGGTTCAAAGAAGTTTTACGAGATTGATCCCAAAGATGAGGGTTTTGTCATATGGAGAGAGATTGAACAATTTATGCCTGAAATCTCTGGAATTTGGAAGAATGCGGGGAGATCAAATTGATGTTTTCAAGATGATGAAAGGTCTGGATAAACTAGATGTAGAGTAGATGCTTCCTCTTGTGGGGCATTCTATGATGAGAGGTCATAGTCTTAGGATAAGGGGTAGCACATTTGAAACAGAGTTGAGGAAAAACTACTTCTCCCAAAAGATTGTGAATCTATGCAATTCGCTATCCCAAAGTGTAGTGGATACTGGGACAGTGA
>NW_025176167.1:0-2000 GCF_004010195.1 Chiloscyllium plagiosum | reverse complement strand
CATTTTCTTTTTCCCCAATGCATTATTGCAACATGATGTCACTTTTTAAAACAATATTCAGAACGATGGGTCCTTGTTCTTTTAATTTGCTTCCAATCCGACGTAGAAATGAGAATGTGAATTGATCTTCTATAGTGTGTTTATAATGTAAAAATTAATTTAATCATTATCCTCATCCCTCTAGCTCTTTCAAACAAACTTAATGAATGAGCCTGAGTCCAACCTGCAGATGAAAAGAAAAATCTTCAGCTCTGACTATTGCAGCGAATTTCTGACATAATAAGCTGCAGGCCCACATCAAATTGAACTGTCGCAGTGCACGGTGCCAAACCCTATTCCAAAATTAATGATATACAAGTCTTATGAATAATACATGCAGAGGGGTGTAGTGCAAAAGCAGAATTCAGCTCCATGTCCAAAATATCATTTCTGGCTTCCTTATAAAAGAACTCAACTGCATCACTCTGTAAATTCACCAAAATATGAAAAACAAGATACTGGAATTCCCAATTCTTCCTCTGCAACAGATCTGTAGAACACGTAGAAAATCAAGGTTTGTATCTGATATTTATAAATAGAACATAGAACATAGAACATTACAACGCAGTACAGGCCCTTCGGCCCTCGATGTTTCTCCGCCCCGTCATACTAATCTGAAGCCCATCCCACCTGTACTATCCAATGTACGTCCATATGCCTGTCCAATGACGACTTAAATGCACTTAAATTGGGGAATCTACTACTGTTGCAGGCAAAGCATTTCATACCCTTACTACTCTCTGAGTAAAGAAACTACCTCTGACCTCTATCTTATACCTATCTCCCCTCACTTTAAAGTTGTTTCCCCTCGTGTTTGCCGTGCCCATACTTGGAAAAAGCCTCTTCCTGTCCACCCTATCTAACCCTCTGATTATCTTGTGTGTCTCTATTAAGTCACCTCTCAACCTACTTCTCTCTAATGAGAACAGCCTCAAGGCCCTCAGCCTTTACTCGTAATACACTCCTTCCATACCAGGCAACATGCTAGTAAATCTCCTCTGCACCCTTTCCAAAGCTTCCACATCCTTCTGAGAATGTGGTGACCAGAGCTGTACACAATAATCCAAGTGTGGCTGTACCAGACATTTGTACAGCTGTAGCATAACCTCCTGGTTCCAGAACTCAATCTCTTTATTAAAAAAAGCCAAAACATGGTATACCTTCTTAACAACCCTGTCAATCTGGGTGGCAACTTTCAGGGATCTGTGTACATGGACATCGAGATCTCTCTGCTCATCTGCACTCCCAAGAATTAGCCCAGTACTTTGCATTCCGATTACTCCGTCCAAAGTGTATCACCTCACACTTGTCCACATTAAACTCCATTTGCCACCTCTCAGCCAATCTCTGCATTCTATCTATGTCTCTCTGCAACCTACTAAATCCTTCGTCACTATCCACAACTCCACCGACCTTCGTGTCGTCCAGGAGCAGCTCCCCACTGTCGGAAGCCTGTATGGCAGCTCCCCAGCGTAGGGACTCTCTATTGGGCAGCTCCCCCGTGTAGGGACTGTGTATGGAGCAGCTCCCCGGTGTAGGGTCTCTGTATGTCACCTCCCCAGTATAGGCGCTGTGTATGGAGCAGTTCTCCAGTGTTGGGACTGTGTATGGAGCAGCTCCCCAGTGTAGGGACTGTGTATGGAGCAGCTCCCCAGTGTAGGGACTCTGTATGTCACCTCCCCAGTATAGGCGCTGTGTATGGAGCCGCTCTCCAGTGTAGGGACTGTGTATGGAGCAGCTCCCCAGTGTAGGGACTGTGTATGGAGCAGCTCCCCATTGTAGTGGCTCTGCCTGGACCAGCACCCCAAAGTAGGGACTCTGTATGGAGCAGCTCCCCAGTGCAAGATCTCTGTATGGAGCAGCTCTCCACTGTAGGGGCTCTGTATGGAGCAGCTCCCCAGCATAGGGGCTGTGTTTGGAGCAGCTCCCCATTGTATGGGCTGTGTATGGAGCAGCTCCCT
>NW_025176166.1:0-2000 GCF_004010195.1 Chiloscyllium plagiosum | reverse complement strand
TGGGCTGTCCTTTTGAGGGTGTGTGCAGACTTGTTGGGCCAAATGGCTTTTATCTTCACTGCAGGGATTCTATGACTCATTGAACATAAAACATTTGAAGACCTCAGGTGGGCATTAATTAATTGCCCACCATTAATGAACAGCAGGACAGGAAAGCTCTAGGAATGTGTGGTTTGGAGCAGGATCCACACCGCACCCTTCAGTCTGATTAAATGACACTCAACACACCGTAGCTGGGTCCGGCCAGAGAGGGGGCTAAGTTTGACTCTCAGTTGATTGAGATCCTGTTCTCACTACTCTGACTTTTAGAAATTTGCGTCTTTGCTGTGTGACTGCTTTGCCAATTGTTTGCAATCATCCACAAACCTGATACTTTAATGCCAATCTGAAATTCCCTACAAGTAGGAATCTCCGTGATCAGCAATGTTGTTCATGTCCAGACAAGTTGTACCAAAACCTTACAGGGATAATCAACAAATTTCCTTGCATTTTAAAACAGGATTCAGATAAAATAAGATGAGATTAAAATAAGGTTCAGAAAAGATTGGCAAGGATGTTGTCAGGGTTGGAGGGTTTGAGCTATAGAGGGAGGCTGAAGATGTTTTCCTGGAGCGTCGGAGGTCGACATGTGACTTTAGAGAGGCTAATAAAATCATGAGGGGAATGGATAGGATAAATAGACACTTTTTTTCCTGGAGTGGGGGAGTCCAGAACTAGAGGGCATAGGCTTAGGGTGAGAGGGGAAAGATTTAAAAGGGACCTAAGAGACAACTTTTTCACGCAGAGGGTGGTACGTTTATGGAATAAGCTGCCAGAGGAAATGGTGGAGTCTGGTACGATTACAGCATTTAAAATGCATCCGGATGGGTATATGAATAGGAAGGGTTTGGAAGGATATGAGCCGGGTGCTAGCAGGTATGACTAGATTGGGTTGGGATACCTGGTCGGCATGGACAGGTTGGACCGAAGGTTCAGTTTCTGTGCTGGACATCTCTATGACTGATCTCGAGGTCACTACTGAGAGAATGAGGAGAGAAATCAGAACAGAATTTAAAAAAAGAAAATGATAAAAAGTTGTGTTGTTTTCATTTTCTTCAAGAACACTTTCTACAAAAATATCGAAAATGGGAAAGTTCACCACTCAAACACCAATCAGAATTTCCAGTCAAGAATCAAAGAGTGAGAATTGAATTCCCCCAAATTGAGTCAAGTAATAAATCAAAATATAAAAATAAACTCAAATCCAAATCGAAACCTATATCTATTCCAGTTTTAATAAAGGTGAAAGGGGGCAACTGGTGACCGACCTACTGCTCAGAGATAGACCACTCATCGAAATTTTTCTAATGAAGCCATTGTCTCAGATTAATTTTTCTTTTCCACATTGGACAGTCAGCTTTCCCAGTTTCAGGTAACCCAACAGACAAAGCAAAGCCTGTAATGCTTTATGGAAGAGTAAAATGCTTTTCCAGCACAGCTTGTAGGTCAGATAGAGAAATGCTTCCCCTGGTCACCCATGGAAAACTGTTTCACAGTGACTGGAACCCTCCTGAGAATAGCACTCACCCCCAGATCTCCACAAGTACCCCCTACCACCCCCCCCGCCCCTCCCCCAAAATCCAACTCCAACATCTCCATGATCACCCTGGACCTGCCAAACCAGGCTCTCACCCCATGACCTCTGACCTGAACATCCTCTGAATTAGATGTCCATGAGCTGGAGTCCTTCCTGCATTGTCCCCCATCTGACAGGCAGCCAAACTTGTTTTCCGAATGGGGAGCCTGCTAAAATAACTCGCACATGGCACAGAGTTAAAACACCGTGGGGATTCAAGCAGGTTTCTCTGCACAGTCTTCCACCAGGGAATTTTCACAGGATTCGCACCTTGCTCCTGCATCCAACTGGAAATTTCAATGGAGAGAAGGTCTGGGCTGAAGACTCTGTTCTTTCTCTGTCTGGGGGTGGGTAGCCAGAGCATCATAAAGATGGACATGTGGGG
>NW_025176165.1:0-2000 GCF_004010195.1 Chiloscyllium plagiosum | reverse complement strand
AATACAGGGGCGGCTGCAGCAGAGTTGCTAATGGGGAGAAGACTCTGCACCAGGCTAAACCTGATATTCACAGACTGTCGGGAAGGGCAAAATGGCATCAGGAACGCCAAAACCAGACACAAGATTTCTCTAAGCGAGAGAGGCACTTTATTTCGGGGGTGAGATTTGGTGCCGAAACCACGGGAATAGCCCTGTATGGATGAGAGGCATAGTCAATGTGAGGTCAGGTCCCTTGACGCACACAGTTCAGGTACAAGAGGCAGTCCTGGAACAAGCATGTGGGCCACATGAAAGCTGCAACCTCACAAACAGGGCAGGAGCAAAACATGCCCAGCTCCTCAGAACATCCAGTAAGGCTGTCAGAACCCGTGGGTTCTCCTCCTCTGCTATCATCGAAGAAATGTCTGAAGATGAGATCGGCATGGCAGTTGGCATTACCACCTGAAGAAGAAGATGAATTTCGGCCAAAGCACTCTAGGCAGGCTATAGTCTGGTACACACCGCCAGAATCCAAGGCAGATTCTGTGGAATCTGGTGCAAAAACGCCATAGGTGAAGCTACAAGGAAAAGAATGGACCTACATCCCAAGACTTAAAGAGGGAGGAATGTTATGATTGGAATGAGGTCAGCCAGGTGGACATCATAGAATACGAGTTCCCTGATTGGAACTGTTAATCTGGTCCTGGCTGACAGATATGAACAGGTATGTCCACAGCAGGGAGTGGAGTGTATTGTTGGGTAGGGATCAGTCAGGTAGAGGGTGAGTGCAGTATTGGGTAGGGATAAGTCAGGGAGTGGGTGATTGCAATTTTGTGTAAGGCTAGAGGGAAATCAGTAGGGCAAAAGGGGGGCATGTGATTGCTTTGGCAAGTAGGTTTTTGGAGAATCCAAAATGTTTTTACAAATCCATAAAGGACTAAAGGGTCACTGGGGAGAGAATATGGCCCCTCAAAGATCATGGCAGCCTGCACGTGGTGCTGCAGGAGATGGTGGAGACACTGAACAAGTATTTCTTGTAGAGAAGGACATGGAAGTTATAGAATAGAATGATGGTTTGGGAAATAACATTGGGAAGTAAATGATGTAATCTTGCTAAATGTCCACATTACAGAGGAGTAAGTGCTGGATATCTTGAAGGACCAGTCAGCCTTACTTCAGTTGTGGTTAAAATCTTGGAAAAGTTTATAAGAGATAGGATTTATAATCATCGCGATAGAAATAAACTGATTAGGGGTAGTCAGCACAGTTTTGTTAAAGGTAGATCTTGCCTCGCAAATCTTATTGAGTTATCTGAGAATGTGACCAAACAGGTGGATAAGGATAAAGCCATTAATGTAGTGTATGTCAATTTCAGTAAGGCATTTGATAAGGTTCCACATGGGAGGCTAAAGCGTAAAATATGGAGTCATGGGATTGAGGATGATTTAACAGTTTGGATCAGCAATTGGCTAGCTGAAAGATGAGAGAGAGTGATGTTTGATAGGAAATGATCATTCTGGAGTTCAGTTCCTAGTGGTGTACAGCAAGGATCTGTTTTGGGACCATTGCTGTTTGTCATTTTTTATAAATATCCTGGATGAGGCTGTCAAGAGATGTGTTAGTAAATTTGCGGACAACACTAAAGTCAGTAGAGATGTGGATAGTGCCGAAGGTTGTTGTAGGTTACAAAGGGACATACATAAGCTGCAGAGCTGGGCTAAGAGTTGGCAAATGGAGTTTATTGCGGAAAGGTGTGAGGTGATTCACTTTGGAAGGACTAAACAGAGTAAAGTGCACAGGACAAATAGTAAGATACTTGGCAGTGCAGATAAGCAGGCAGATCTCGGTGTCCATGTGCATAGTTCGCTCAAATTTGCCATCCAGGTTGATAGGGTTTTGAAGAAGGCATACGGTTAGATAGCTTTTATTATTGGAGGCATCGAGTTTCGGAACCATGAGGTCATGCTGCAGCTGTATGAAGCTCTGGTATGGCCGCACTTGGAGTATTATGTGCAATTCTG
>NW_025176164.1:0-2000 GCF_004010195.1 Chiloscyllium plagiosum | reverse complement strand
TTTCTTTTTTTAGTTTTTGATCATTGATGAGTGGGAACAGTTTCTCCTTCTGCACTTTTTCCAGAACCCTCATGATTTTAAAAACTTCTATCAAATCTCTCCTTAGCCTTCTATTCTCCAAGGAAAATAATCCAGAAACAGGCTAATGATATGGGGACACAGGTTCAAATTCTACCATAGCAACTGGTGAAATTTAAATTCAATTAATTAACCTGGAAATTAACCTAGTCTTACTTATGGTGGCCCTGAAGTTACCATTGATTGGAATAAGCAAAAAAAAAACACATCTTGTTTGATCATGTAGTTTTGGGACAGGTCTGCCATCCTTACCTGGTCTAGCTTATGTGAGACTCTGGACCTACATCATTGTAGCTGAAGCTTAACTTCTCTCAAGGGCAATTAGGTATGGTCAATAAAAGCTAACCTTAAGACCAGATCTAAAAGTTGAAGTTCTAAATTGGAGAAACGCTAATTTTGACGGTATTAGGCAAGAACTTTCAAAAGCTGATTGGAGGCAGAAGGTCGCAGGTAAAGGGACGGCTGGAAAATGGGAAGCCTTCAGAAATGAGATAACGAGAATCCAGAGAAATTACATTCCTGTTAGGGTGAAAGGAAAGGCTGGTAGGTATAGGGAATGCTGGATGACTAAAGAAACTGAGGGTTTGGTTAAGAAAAAGGAGGAAGGATATGTCAGGTATAGGCAGGATAGATCGAGTGAATCCTTAGAAGAGTATAAAGGAAGTAAGAGTATACTTAAGAGGGAAATCAGGAGGGCAAAAAGGAGTCATGAGATAGCTTTGGCAAATAGAATTAAGGAGAATCCAAAGGGTTTTTACAAATACATTAAGGACAAAAAGGGTAACTAGGGAGAGAATAGAGCCCTTGAGTGGAGCTGCAGGAGACGGGGGAGATACTAACTAGTATTTTTCATCAGTGTTTACTGTGGAAAAATGACATGGAAGATATAGAAGGGAGGAAAATAGATGGTAACATCTTGCAAAATGTCCAAATTACCGAGGAGGAAGTGCTGGATGTCTTGAAATGTATAGTCTTGAAATGTATAGAAGTGGATAAATCCCCAGGACCTGATCAGGTGTACCCTCGGACTCCTTGGGAAGCTAGGGAGGTGATTGCTGGGCCTCTTGCTGAGATATTTGGATCATCGATAGTCACAGGTGAGGTGCCGGAAGATTGGAGGCTGGCTAACGTGGTGCCACTGTTTAAGAAAGCTGGTAAGGGTAAGTCAGGGAACTATAGACCAGTGCACCTGACGTCGGTGGTGGGCAAGTTGTTGGGAGGGAATCCTGAGGGACAGGGCGTACATGTATTTGGAAAGGCAACGACTGATCAGGGATAGTCAACATGGCTTTGTGCACGGGAAATCATGTCTCTCAAACTTGATTGAGTTTTCTGAATAAGTAACAAGGAGGATTGATGAGGGAAGAGCGGGAGACGTGATCTATATGGACTTCAGCAAGGCATTCGACAAGGTTCCCCATGGGAGACTGATTAGCAAGGTTAGCTCACATGGAACACAGGGAGAACTAGCCATTTCGATGCAGAACTGGCTCAAAGTTAGAAGACAGAGGGTGGTGGTGGAGGGTTGTTTTTCAGACTGGAGGCCTGTGACCAGTGGAGTGCCACAAGGATCGGTGCCGGTTCCACTACTTTTCGTCATTTATATAAATGATTTGGACATGAGTATAAGAGGTATAGTTAGTAAGTTTGCAAATGACACCAAAATTGTAGACGTAGTGGACAGCAAAGGAGGTTACCTCAAATTACAACAGGATCGTGATCAGATGGGCCAATAGGCTGAGAAGTTGCAGATGGAGTTTAATTCAGATAAATAGAGGTGCTGCATCTTGGGAAACCAAATCTTAGCAGGACTTACACACTTAATGGTAAGGTTCTCGGGAGTGTTGCTGAACAAACAGACCTTGGAGTGCAGGTTCATAGCTCCTTGAAAGTGGAGTCGCAGGTAGATAGGAAAGTGAAGG
>NW_025176163.1:0-2000 GCF_004010195.1 Chiloscyllium plagiosum | reverse complement strand
CTCCAATCCACATAAATGCCATACCCGAATCGACATGTTTTTTGCCCCCTCGATTTTTTAAAATTCCATATCATCCTGTAAAATAGGCAGTATAACAATTTCCGATCACGCTGCTGTATATATGGAAATCAAGGCGAGGAACAATTAGACATCCCCCTGGCATTGGCATATGGACCCCTTCCTGATGAAAGATAGTAAATTTGTAAAGTACTTCGATCACGCTGCTGTATATATGGAAATCAAGGCGAGGAACAATTAGACATCCCCCTGGCATTGGCATATGGACCCCTTCCTGATGAAAGATAGTAAATTTGTAAAGTACTTCTCTCAAGAATTTAAAACTTTTTTAGAAATTAATTTAGGTATGGCTATCAACCCATCAATGATGTGGGAGACCATCAAAGCTTACATGTAGCATGCTGGCCTTCATAACAAGAGGGATTGAGTATAGAAGCAAAGAGGTCCTTCTGCAGCTGTACAGGGCCCTGGTGAGACCACACCTGGAGTACTGTGTGCAGTTCTGGTCTCCAAATTTGAGGAGAGACATTCTGGCTATTGAGGGAATGCAGCGTAGGTTCACGAGGTCAATTCTTGGAATGGCGGGATTACCTTACACTGAAAGACTGGAGCGACTGGGCTTGTGTACCCTTGAGTTTAGAAGACTGAGAGGGGATCTGGTTGAGACATATAAGATGATCAAAGGATTGGACACTCTGGCGGCTGGCAACATGTTTCCGCTGCGGGGTGAGTGCCGAAACAGAGGACACAGCTTAAAAGTACGGGGTAGGCCATTTAGGACAGAGATGAGGAGAAACTTGTTCACCCAGAGAGTGGTGGCTGTGTGGAATGCTCTGCCCGAGTGGGCAGTGGAGGCCCAGTCTCTGGATTCATTTAAGAAAGAGTTGGATAGAGCTCTCAAGGATAGTGGAATCAAGGGTTATGGAGATAAGGCAGGAACAGGATACTGATTAAGGATGATCAGCCATGATCATATTGAATGGTGGTGCAGGCTCGAAGGGCAGAATGCCCTACTCCTGCACCTATTGTCTATTGTCTATCTCTTTTAACATTTTACATCTTCAATTATGGAGTCGACCACTTGGCCATTGATGGTGTCTATGCCAGTGAAGATGATTGAAGATCTTAGACTTGATGTTTCCTTCTCCCTTTATTCTATTTGCTGTGATACTGCTCTGGAGGCGATATGCTGCTAATGGCATTCTTTCTTCTTAGTTTCAATAACATATAATAATTATAGCCACAGCGAGTTTCCTTCATGACAATAAAAGCACATTGTGTATTGATCGATTTTCTTTTCAGATACCCAAAAAAGTACAGGCTGGCCAGGCCATGGAGTAAGCAAGAAGCAAGTGCTGATGAAAATATACTGTCACTTGATTTGATGCTCACAGCCACCAACTCAGGTGCCATATTTTGAGCTTAGACCAGACAAAGTCACTGCATATAATGTGACAGCAAGCAGACAAGGTCTGCAAGAGGCAAACAGGCACCAACCAAGACCACTCACAGATCTTGCTGCACTGAGAAGCCTTCAATGGGAAAAGGCCATAAAAGATTGCTGAAATAAAATCAGAAAAAGGCAGAAATAATCTGCAGCTCAGATAGCGTCTATGGAGAGGCAAATTTAGAGTGGTGTATTGCTCACACCCTGGTAGAAATGTCCATCTTGAGTCGGTTAACTTTGTGCTAATACACTAGAGGCAGTGTTAACAAGGTGAGAGTTAAAAATCACACAACAACAAGTTATAGCCCAACAGGTTTATTTGGAAGTACAAGCTTTCAGAGAGCTACCTTTTTGTCAGGTCGCCATCTATCTGCTCTACCCTCCTCCACGAACTATCACTTTCACCCCCACCTACCATCCACCTATCACATTCCCAGCTGCCTTCCCCCCAAATCCAACCCCTCCCATTTATCTCGCAGCCCCCTCGGCCCACAAGCCTAATTGCTGATGAAGAACTTATACCTGAAAAGTTGAT
>NW_025176162.1:0-2000 GCF_004010195.1 Chiloscyllium plagiosum | reverse complement strand
CATATAAGAGTTTGTGCCTTAAAACGCTTTCCTCATAAATGTTCATTTTAATATTAAAAAATTAGCTAAGTCAGTACAGTGGTAATAGTCTGTATTGTCTGCAAAAGACACTGTAGCAGAATGCAAAGATTTCATTGACAGCAACTTATCAAACAAGGAATCTTTATCCCTGAGATAAACAAGAGCTGCAGATGAATTTAAACATTCTTCAGAATGTCCTTTCATAAATGTGAAGATTGAAAACTACACCCAATAAATCAAATCAAATTTGATTTATTATTGTCACATGTACCTAGGTACAGTGAGATGTTTTGTTTGGCATGCAGTACAGATGGATCATAATATAAGGTACATCAGAGTAATAGAACACAGTGATAAATAAAATGTTACTGCTGCAGAGAAAGTGCACAAGTAGCGAGGTCAGCATTAAATTTGAGGTCTATTCACAAGTCTAATTATAGCAAGGAAGAAACTGTTCTTGAATCTTTACTATGCATGTTTAAGCTTTTGTATCTTTCATCCAATAGAAGAAGTTGGAAGAAATATAATTGGGGTGGGAATGGTCTTTAATTATGTTGTCTGCCTTTCCAAGTCAGGAGGGAGAAAATGAGGCCTCATTCTTGATGAAGGGCTTATGCCCAAAATGTCGATTCTCCTGCTTCTCGGATGCTGCCTGACCTGCTATGCTTTTCCAGCACCACACTCTTGACTCTGCATTTCTGAACCAGTGAGAAGTATAGATGGAGTCAATGGATGGAAGGTTAGTTTGCTTGATGGACTGGGATGTGTTCACAATTCTCTATTTCTTTTGGGTCCTGGGCAGCTGTTCTCTCACCAAAACCTACAACATTTTAGCAAGTCTTCTTTATTTCTCTTCCCCAATTCTCTTGGAATAATGATCAATCTGTTCTTACTTTCCTCGTTTCTTGCTGGACTTGCAAGGCTTTCCAAAGTGTACTATCAAGACTGTGTAAATAATTGATTCCAGCATTTTCCCAGTGACTAATGTTAGGCTGACTAGCTCGTAGTTCACTGATTGCTTACTCCCTTTGTTCTTGAAAAGATAGGTAACATTTTCTATCCTCCAATCCAGTAGGTCAGTTCTCACATCTAAGCCATGTGGTCCCTACACCACATAAACTGAAATGGTTGTAGATGACAGCTCACCACCATCACATCAATATTATAAAAAAGACCAGAAATACAACCGGACTTGCCACATAAATGCAGTGTTTGCAAGCGTAGGTCAGGGGCTAGGGGAGAACGTGCAAACTCCACACAGTCAGTCGCCTGAGTCGGGAATTGAACCCGGGTCTCTGGCGCTGCGAGGCAGCAGTGCTAACCACTGTGCCACCGTGCCGCCCACAAACATTGTGCAATATTGTAAACAGTTTTGTTCTCCTTCCCTAATGAGGGACAAACCTGCCATTGAGGCACTTCACCGAAGGATGCCCAAACCGATTTCTGAGATTAAAGACATTTGGTGCATGCAGAGATTGTGTCGACTGAGCCTGCATTCAGTGACGTTTGAGAAAATGACTGGAGGTCACAGGTACAGATAAAACTCTGACAAGGCAAGACAGATTAGAAGCAGGTATGATAATTCCCCTGGCTCTGTCGTCTAAAACATTGGGGCCACAGTACATTGTACAAGTATTGAGATGAGAATAAACATCTGCACTCAGAGACGAGTGAACATGGAGGATTCTCTACTACATAAGACTGTGGAAGCAAAGGCATTGGATATAAGTAAGGATATCTATGCTCTTGAGACGGGGAAAGAGCAGGACTATGATGTGTACCCTGAAGATCAGACATCATTATTCTCAATGATAAGTAAAATCAATAGACCGAATGGCCAACTGCAGTTCCTATTTTATACTTTTCAAATGATCGATCAAATGAAATAATATATTCATTGCGTGTATAAAACGCATTGAGGAGATGGTCGGCCATGAACTAGAATGGGTGTAGCCTCAATATGGTGAATAACCTCCTCC
>NW_025176161.1:0-2000 GCF_004010195.1 Chiloscyllium plagiosum | reverse complement strand
ACTCTAACGAGTATAAACGGAGAACCCGCAAATGTTCCTCATATGTTAAACCTTTCATTCCTGGGACCATTCTTGTAAAACTCTTCTGAACACACTCCAGGGTCAAAACATCCTTCCTAAGATATGGGGCCCAAAGCTGCGTACAATACTTCAAATATGGGCTGACCATAGCCTTATAGAGCCTCAGAAATACATCCTTGCTTTTACATTCAAGTGTCTCAAAATAAATGCCATCATTGCATTTGCCTTCCTAACTACTGACTCAACCTGCAAGTTTATCTTGAGAGAATCCTGGACTAGAACTCCCAAGTCTCTTTGCACTTCAGACTTCTGAATTTTCTCCCCACTTCGAAAACAGTCCCATGCCTCAATTCTTCCTACCAAAGTGCATGACCACAAGTTCGTTCTCAACCAAAATAACCACACTTTGTGGTTCAGCCATTTCTGTGAAAACACTCCACCAGTTTAGTGTTGCCGAGCTAATCACACAGCTTTCTATGTTCGAGACAATTTTAGATATTTTCTCATCAACATACTCAGAGGCAGGGCACAACCACTACACCACAAGAGCCCTCCAATGCCATTTTAACCAGATTGCATAATGCTTTCAAGATCTCATCACCCTTTCTGCCATACAGAAAAACTGGCCTGCTTCAAAGAGTGAGTTGCTTCCTCATCTCAAGAATTCTGTGCTATTTCTGCTCTGTTTCTTCTTTGTATCTGTGTCAGTGCACTAATCACTTTCCAGGTCCTTTGCTTCCAGCTCTCCTGTGTGTCTGAGGACCAAATAGCTTCTGACCTAAACCTACTTACTGTTAGTACTACTTCCAGGCCAAGTAAACCAGTATTCCTTATTATTGAATAAAACTACAATCGATTCCTTTACAACTGATACAAATTCTTAAAGCTAGTTTTCAAATTTCTTAAAAATAATTATTGATTCCATAGATCTTGAAAAGTAAGCATTTTCTTCTTAATGTACTGCTTCCATGCGAAGGGTGATCACAGTCCTTTTTTCCAAGAAATTAATGAGGGATGGTAATTACTGAGGAATACAGCTTTAGATTATAAGATGATACAGAAATGCTGGTCAAATGGGCTGATCAGTAGCAAATGGAATTCAGTCTGGATAAATGAGAGGTGATGCACTTGAGCAAGGACAATAAGACAAGCGTATACAAGAAGAAAAATAGGACTTTGGGAAGCACCAGGGATCAGAGGGGCTTAATAGTGATCGTTCAGGTATTACTGGAGTCAGGGAGGATCTCAGAGGACTAGAAAATTGCTAATGTTTAAGAAGAGTGTAAGGCAAAAAACGGGAAACTATAGGCCGATTAGCCTGACCCTCAGTCATTGGTAAAATTTTGGAGTCCATTGTGAAGGATGAGATTTTTGAATACTTGGAAGTGCATAGTAAAATAGGGCAAAGTCAGCATGGTTTTGCCAAGGGGAGGTCACGCCTGACAAATCTGTTAGAATTCTTTGAGGAGGTAATGAGCAGGTTAGACCAAGAAACGTTACTGGGTATTATCTATCTGGATTTCCAGAATGCCTTTGATAAAGTGCCGCATAAGAGGCTGCTGAGTAAGATAAGGGCCATGGTGTTAGAGGCAAGGTAGTAGCAGGGATAGATGATTGGCTGTTTGGCAGAAAGCAGAGAGTGGGGATAAAAGGCTGCTTCTCAGGTTGGAAGCCAGTGACTAGTGGTGTTCCACAAGACTCAGTGATGGGACCACAATCTTTCACTTTAAACATTAATAATCTGGATGAAGGAACTGAGAATATTCTTGCTAAGTTTGTAGATGATACAAAGACAGATGGATGGCAGATAGTACTGAGGAGGCAGGGAAGCTACAGAAAGATTTAGACAGATTAGGAGAGTGGGTAAAAAGGTGATAGATGAAATATGATATGAGAAAGTGTGAGGTCATGCACTTTGATCGGAAGAAGTGATGCATGGACTATTTTCTAAATGGGGAGAAAATTCAGAAATCTGAAGT
>NW_025176160.1:0-2000 GCF_004010195.1 Chiloscyllium plagiosum | reverse complement strand
ACAAAATCTAGGTTGACATTTTATTGCAACATTTGCGTAGCAATGTACAGTCAAAGTAGCCATCTTTCAGCTAAGATATTAAAGCTGTGTCTATTGATAATGTACATTTGCACTATATACTGCTTAAATTCACTTTCCCCCCACCCCTCTGATTCTCCCTTGCTGCTGAACTCTATTTCAGCAGTGTTTCTATTCTGTGCATGTGCAATTCCTTTGTGTGTAAGATGCCAAGGAGATTCTGGAGTTGTGCACATGTGCAGTTACATGCAACATTGGGTGTCAGCAGAAATTACGCTTGTAAAAAGATTTCCATACTTCAGTTTTGAGAGTATGCAGGGGATTTATCCTGATGTCCTGGCCTATATTTATTCTGTGACCTACAGCAGATTATCTGATCGTTGTCACATTTGCTGCATGCAAACACAATGTTATCTTTCCTACGTGACAACTGTGGTATACTTCATGATGTACTTAATTAGCCAATCTTTCAGGTTAGGAAAAGCACTAAATAAAGTACTAATATTGTGTCTACAATCTGTACCTTGGTGATATTATCAAATGCAATTTGTTATGTAAATGGAACACTTATTTGTGTAGTTTCTTTTTAAAATAGTATGATGACATAGAAATTTTGTCATGCAGTTAAAACTGTCTGTAGTGACCTTGAACATAATAACACTAATTTAATCAAGAATGCAGAGTAATTTGATTAGCTTTAATGGTAATATGGACTATTTGTAAGCCAGTGGGGCATTAGTGACAACTGGCATGCAATTTGCCATATTTTAGGAGTTTTTAAAGGAATGTTCTAAGGAAAATTCTTTTCTAGCATTCAGTCTGTTGTCATTGTTATGCTTTTAAAATAAGGCATTTATAGTATGTTCTTAGTTTCTTTATCGAGGAAAGCTTTTGACTTCAGCGTTCCTTTATCATCAGATTTATAGGGTAGAAAGTGAGGATTGCAGATGCTGGGAATCAGAGGAGAGTGTGGTGCTGGAAAAGCGCAGCAGGTCAGGCAGCATCCAAGGAGCGGGAGAATCGACGTTTCAGGCATAAGCGTTTCATTTGGAATGAAGGGCTTATGCCCGAAACGTCAATTCTCCTGCTCCTTGAATGCTGCCTGACCTGCTGTGCTTTTCCAGCACCACACGCTCAACTGTAACTTCAAGTACAGCCTTGGTGATAAATGTGGATGGTGCTATCAGTATGAAAGTTAGATTCATTCGTACGAGCAAGAACCAGAACCAGGCCTTGATGAGCAAACTGGAGAAATGGGAGGGAAAAATTAATTACCTCACAATGCATGCCATGAAAGTTTACAGTGCAGCAGTGATTATATTTACTGTAAAATGAGCTCCTTGTTTTATGGCTCTAGAGAAAAAGGTTCAGAACTTCCAGGCCATTGCACAAACTTCCTTCAAACTCTCAAAAGAGCAATAATGCCTTTGTTAAATCAATCAATCAATGAGCAGTAACTCATTAAATATGAGTGTGTTTCTGATTTTAACATAGGGTGAATATTGGACTTGGCAGCATTGGATCTGGTTGATCCTTATTATTTGGCCTCATCTGTAATCAGTTCCCTACCAATTAAAAACTGGCAGGAAAAGCCCTTTGGCTGTTGGACAGAAACAAGCTGTGGGGAGGTAGGAGGCTGCCAACAGCAGGAACAGAAAAGAGCAATCTCTGATACTCAGGTAAATTGCTGATATAGGTTTTCAGTGGGGCTTCAGAGTGGAAGGAAGAGTTTTGGGAGGGGAAAGCTGAAATGTTCCCTTTTGGAACCAGGGGCCCACTCTGGTCTTGCTAGTTCCAGGATGAAGATTTTAATAGAAATTTAAAATCACACCTAATTGAACATTTTCTGGCCCTTCCTCTTCCCTTTGGATTCATCTGGCAGGAAATCTCCAATCCCCATTCTGCCCATGTTATTGGCAAAATAACAATCAGACATCATAATTAAAGCCTTACCTGTTAGGTAAAGAGTAATCCAAACAGTT